>NW_022264100.1:22500-35168 GCF_002021735.2 Oncorhynchus kisutch | reverse complement strand
CACAGGGGAGGACGGCTCATCAGCCATTACAACGAGACCGTCCTCCCTAATCAAGGTGTCACCAACCTCCTGTGATGCACCAGGGGAGGAGGACGGCTCATCCAGCCATTACAACGAGACCGTCCTCCCTAATCAAGGTGTCACCAACCTCTGTGATGCACCAGGGGAGGACGGCTCATCCAGCCATTACAACGAGACCGTCCTCCCTAATCAAGGTGTCACCAACCTCCTGTGATGCACCAGGGGAGGACGGCTCATCCAGCCATTACAACGAGACCGTCCTCCCTAATCAAGGTGTCACCAACCTCCTGTGATGCACCAGGGAGGACGGCTCATCCAGCCATTACAACGAGACCGTCCTCCCTAATCAAGGTGTCACCAACCTCCTGTGATGCACCAGGGGAGGACGGCTCATCCAGCCATTACAACGAGACCGTCCTCCTCCTAATCAAGGTGTCACCAACCTCTGTGATGCACCAGGGAGGACGGCTCATCCAGCCATTACAACGAGACCGTCCTCCCTAATCAAGGTGTCACCAACCTCCTGTGATGCACCAGGGGAGGACGGCTCATCCAGCCATTACAACGAGACCGTCCTCCCTAATCAAGGTGTCACCAACCTCCTGTGATGCACCAGGGGAGGACGGCTCATCCAGCCATTACAACGAGACCGTCCTCCCTAATCAAGGTGTCACCAACCTCCTGTGATGCACCAGGGGAGGACGGCTCATCCAGCCATTACAACGAGACCGTCCTCCCTAATCAAGGTGTCACCAACCTCCTGTGATGCACCAGGGGAGGACGGCTCATCCAGCCATTACAACGAGACCGTCCTCCCTAATCAAGGTGTCACCAACCTCCTGTGATGCACCAGGGGAGGACGGCTCATCCAGCCATTACAACGAGACCGTCCTCCCTAATCAAGGTGTCACCAACCTCCTGTGATGCACCAGGGGAGGACGGCTCATCCAGCCATTACAACGAGACCGTCCTCCCTAATCAAGGTGTCACCAACCTCCTGTGATGCACCAGGGGAGGACGGCTCATCCAGCCATTACAACGAGACCGTCCTCCCTAATCAAGGTGTCACCAACCTCCTGTGATGCACCAGGGGAGGACGGCTCATCCAGCCATTACAACGAGACCGTCCTCCCTAATCAAGGTGTCACCAACCTCCTGTGATGCACCAGGGGAGGACGGCTCATCCAGCCATTACAACGAGACCGTCCTCCCTAATCAAGGTGTCACCAACCTCCTGTGATGCACCAGGGGAGGACGGCTCATCCAGCCATTACAACGAGACCGTCCTCCCTAATCAAGGTGTCACCAACCTCCTGTGATGCACCAGGGGAGGACGGCTCATCCAGCCATTACAACGAGACCGTCCTCCCTAATCAAGGTGTCACCAACCTCCTGTGATGCACCAGGGGAGGACGGCTCATCCAGCCATTACAACGAGACCGTCCTCCCTAATCAAGGTGTCACCAACCTCCTGTGATGCACCAGGGGAGGACGGCTCATCCAGCCATTACAACGAGACCGTCCTCCCTAATCAAGGTGTCACCAACCTCCTGTGATGCACCAGGGGAGGACGGCTCATCCAGCCATTACAACGAGACCGTCCTCCCTAATCAAGGTGTCACCAACCTCCTGTGATGCACCAGGGGAGGACGGCTCATCCAGCCATTACAACGAGACCGTCCTCCCTAATCAAGGTGTCACCAACCTCCTGTGATGCACCAGGGGAGGACGGCTCATCCAGCCATTACAACGAGACCGTCCTCCCTAATCAAGGTGTCACCAACCTCCTGTGATGCACCAGGGGAGGACGGCTCATCCAGCCATTACAACGAGACCGTCCTCCCTAATCAAGGTGTCACCAACCTCCTGTGATGCACCAGGGGAGGACGGCTCATCCAGCCATTACAACGAGACCGTCCTCCCTAATCAAGGTGTCACCAACCTCCTGTGATGCACCAGGGGAGGACGGCTCATCCAGCCATTACAACGAGACCGTCCTCCCTAATCAAGGTGTCACCAACCTCCTGTGATGCACCAGGGGAGGACGGCTCATCCAGCCATTACAACGAGACCGTCCTCCCTAATCAAGGTGTCACCAACCTCCTGTGATGCACCAGGGGAGGACGGCTCATCCAGCCATTACAACGAGACCGTCCTCCCTAATCAAGGTGTCACCAACCTCCTGTGATGCACCAGGGGAGGACGGCTCATCCAGCCATTACAACGAGACCGTCCTCCCTAATCAAGGTGTCACCAACCTCCTGTGATGCACCAGGGGAGGACGGCTCATCCAGCCATTACAACGAGACCGTCCTCCCTAATCAAGGTGTCACCAACCTCCTGTGATGCACCAGGGGAGGACGGCTCATCCAGCCATTACAACGAGACCGTCCTCCCTAATCAAGGTGTCACCAACCTCCTGTGATGCACCAGGGGAGGACGGCTCATCCAGCCATTACAACGAGACCGTCCTCCCTAATCAAGGTGTCACCAACCTCCTGTGATGTACCAGGGAGGACGGCTCATCGTTAATGATTCCACTGATTCTGCTCCAGCCATTACAACGAGACCGTCCTCCCTAATCAAGGTGTCACCAACCTCCTGTGATGCACCAGGGGAGGACGGCTCATCCAGCCATTACAACGAGACCGTCCTCCCTAATCAAGGTGTCACCAACCTCCTGTGATGCACCAGGGGAGGACGGCTCATCCAGCCATTACAACGAGACCGTCCTCCCTAATCAAGTGTCACCAACCTCCTGTATGCACCAGGGGAGGACGGCTCATCCAGCCATTACAACGAGACCGTCCCTCCCTAATCAAGGTGTCACCAACCTCCTGTGATGCACCAGGGGAGACGGCTCATCCAGCCATTACAACGAGACCGTCCTCCCTAATCAAGGTGTCACCAACCTCCTGTGATGCACCAGGGGAGGACGGCTCATCCAGCCATTACAACGAGACCGTCCTCCCTAATCAAGGTGTCACCAACCTCCTGTGATGCACCAGGGGAGGACGGCTCATCCAGCCATTACAACGAGACCGTCCTCCCTAATCAAGGTGTCACCAACCTCCTGTGATGCACCAGGGGAGGACGGCTCATCCAGCCATTACAACGAGACCGTCCTCCCTAATCAAGGTGTCACCAACCTCCTGTGATGCACCAGGGGAGGACGGCTCATCCAGCCATTACAACGAGACCGTCCTCCCTAATCAAGGTGTCACCAACCTCCTGTGATGCACCAGGGGAGGACGGCTCATCCAGCCATTACAACGAGACCGTCCTCCCTAATCAAGGTGTCACCAACCTCCTGTGATGCACCAGGGGAGGACGGCTCATCCAGCCATTACAACGAGACCGTCCTCCCTAATCAAGGTGTCACCAACCTCCTGTGATGCACCAGGGGAGGACGGCTCATCCAGCCATTACAACGAGACCGTCCTCCCTAATCAAGGTGTCACCAACCTCCTGTGATGCCACCAGGGGAGGACGGCTCATCCAGCCATTACAACGAGACCGTCCTCCCTAATCAAGGTGTCACCAACCTCCTGTGATGCACCAGGGGAGGACGGCTCATCCAGCCATTACAACGAGGACCGTCCTCCCTAATCAAGGTGTCACCAACCTCCTGTGATGCACAGGGGAGGACGGCTCATCCAGCCATTACAACGAGGACCGTCCTCCCTAATCAAGGTGTCACCAACCTCCTGTGATTGCACCAGGGAGGACGGCTCATCCAGCCATTACAACGAGACCGTCCTCCCTAATCAAGGTGTCACCAACCTCCTGTGATGCACCAGGGGGAGGACGGCTCATCCAGCCATTACAACGAGACCGTCCTCCCTAATCAAGGTGTCACCAACCTCTGTGATGCACCAGGGGAGGACGGCTCATCCAGCCATTACAACGAGACCGTCCTCCCTAATCAAGGTGTCACCAACCTCCCTGTGATGCACCAGGGGAGGACGGCTCATCCAGCCATTACAACGAGACCGTCCTCCCTAATCAAGGTGTCACAAACCTCCTGTGATGCACCAGGGGAGGACGGCTCATCCAGCCATTACAACGAGACCGTCCTCCCTAATCAATGGTGTCACCAACCTCCTGTGATGCACCAGGGGAGGACGGCTCATCCAGCCATTACACCGAGACCGTCCTCCCTAATCAAGGTGTCACCCAACCTCCTGTGATGCACCAGGGGAGGACGGCTCATCCAGCCATTACAACGAGACCGTCCTCCCTAATCAAGGGTGTCACCAACCTCCTGTGATGCACCAGGGGAGGACGGCTCATCCAGCCATTACAACGAGACCGTCCTCCCTAATCAAGGTGTCACCAACCTCCTGTGATGCACCAGGGGAGGACGGCTCATCCAGCCATTACAACGAGACCGTCCTCCTAATCAATGGTGTCACCAACCTCCTGTGATGCACCAGGGGAGGACGGCTCATCCAGCCATTACAACGAGACCGTCCTCCCTAATCAAGGTGTCACCAACCTCCTGTGATGCACCAGGGGAGGACGGCTCATCCAGCCATTACAACGAGACCGTCCTCCCTAATCAAGGTGTCACCAACCTCCTGTGATGCACCAGGGGAGGACGGCTCATCCAGCCATTACAACGAGACCGTCCTCCCTAATCAAGGTGTCACCAACCTCCTGTGATGCACCAGGGGAGGACGGCTCATCCAGCCATTACAACGAGACCGTCCTCCCTAATCAAGGTGTCACCAACCTCCTGTGATGCACCAGGGGAGGACGGCTCATCCAGCCATTACAACGAGACCGTCCTCCCTAATCAAGGTGTCACCAACCTCCTGTGATGCACCAGGGGAGGACGGCTCATCCAGCCATTACAACGAGACCGTCCTCCCTAATCAAGGTTTCACCAACCTCCTGTGATGCACCAGGGGAGGACGGCTCATCCAGCCATTACAACGAGACCGTCCTCCCTAATCAAGGTGTCACCAACCTCCTGTGATGCACCAGGGGAGGACGGCTCATCCAGCCATTACAACGAGACCGTCCTCCCTAATCAAGGTGTCACCAACCTCCTGTGATGCACCAGGGGAGGACGGCTCATCCAGCCATTACAACGAGACCGTCCTCCCTAATCAAGGTGTCACCAACCTCCTGTGATGCACCAGGGGAGGACGGCTCATCCAGCCATTACAACGAGACCGTCCTCCCTAATCAAGGTGTCACCAACCTCCTGTGATGCACCAGGGGAGGACGGCTCATCCAGCCATTACAACGAGACCGTCCTCCCTAATCAAGGTGTCACCAACCTCCTGTGATGCACCAGGGGAGGACGGCTCATCCAGCCATTACAACGAGACCGTCCTCCCTAATCAAGGTGTCACCAACCTCCTGTGATGCACCAGGGGAGGACGGCTCATCCAGCCATTACAACGAGACCGTCCTCCCTAATCAAGGTGTCACCAACCTCCTGTGATGCACCAGGGGAGGACGGCTCATCCAGCCATTACAACGAGACCGTCCTCCCTAATCAAGGTGTCACCAACCTCCTGTGATGCACCAGGGGAGGACGGCTCATCCAGCCATTACAACGAGACCGTCCTCCCTAATCAAGGTGTCACCAACCTCCTGTGATGCACCAGGGGAGGACGGCTCATCCAGCCATTACAACGAGACCGTCCTCCCTAATCAAGGTGTCACCAACCTCCTGTGATGCACCAGGGGAGGACGGCTCATCCAGCCATTACAACGAGACCGTCCTCCCTAATCAAGGTGTCACCAACCTCCTGTGATGCACCAGGGGAGGACGGCTCATCCAGCCATTACAACGAGACCGTCCTCCCTAATCAAGGTGTCACCAACCTCCTGTGATGCACCAGGGGAGGACGGCTCATCCAGCCATTACAACGAGACCGTCCTCCCTAATCAAGGTGTCACCAACCTCCTGTGATGCACCAGGGGAGGACGGCTCATCCAGCCATTACAACGAGACCGTCCTCCCTAATCAAGGTGTCACCAACCTCCTGTGATGCACCAGGGGAGGACGGCTCATCCAGCCATTACAACGAGACCGTCCTCCCTAATCAAGGTGTCACCAACCTCCTGTGATGCACCAGGGGAGGACGGCTCATCCAGCCATTACAACGAGACCGTCCTCCCTAATCAAGGTGTCACCAACCTCCTGTGATGCACCAGGGGAGGACGGCTCATCCAGCCATTACAACGAGACCGTCCTCCCTAATCAAGGTGTCACCAACCTCCTGTGATGCACCAGGGGAGGACGGCTCATCCAGCCATTACAACGAGACCGTCCTCCCTAATCAAGGTGTCACCAACCTCCTGTGATGCACCAGGGGAGGACGGCTCATCCAGCCATTACAACGAGACCGTCCTCCCTAATCAAGGTGTCACCAACCTCCTGTGATGCACCAGGGGAGGACGGCTCATCCAGCCATTACAACGAGACCGTCCTCCCTAATCAAGGTGTCACCAACCTCCTGTGATGCACCAGGGGAGGACGGCTCATCCAGCCATTACAACGAGACCGTCCTCCCTAATCAAGGTGTCACCAACCTCCTGTGATGCACCAGGGGAGGACGGCTCATCCAGCCATTACAACGAGACCGTCCTCCCTAATCAAGGTGTCACCAACCTCCTGTGATGCACCAGGGGAGGACGGCTCATCCAGCCATTACAACGAGACCGTCCTCCCTAATCAAGGTGTCACCAACCTCCTGTGATGCACCAGGGGAGGACGGCTCATCCAGCCATTACAACGAGACCGTCCTCCCTAATCAAGGTGTCACCAACCTCCTGTGATGCACCAGGGGAGGACGGCTCATCCAGCCATTACAACGAGACCGTCCTCCCTAATCAAGGTGTCACCAACCTCCTGTGATGCACCAGGGGAGGACGGCTCATCCAGCCATTACAACGAGACCGTCCTCCCTAATCAAGGTGTCACCAACCTCCTGTGATGCACCAGGGGAGGACGGCTCATCCAGCCATTACAACGAGACCGTCCTCCCTAATCAAGGTGTCACCAACCTCCTGTGATGCACCAGGGGAGGACGGCTCATCCAGCCATTACAACGAGACCGTCCTCCCTAATCAAGGTGTCACCAACCTCCTGTGATGCACCAGGGGAGGACGGCTCATCCAGCCATTACAACGAGACCGTCCTCCCTAATCAAGGTGTCACCAACCTCCTGTGATGCACCAGGGGAGGACGGCTCATCCAGCCATTACAACGAGACCGTCCTCCCTAATCAAGGTGTCACCAACCTCCTGTGATGCACCAGGGGAGGACGGCTCATCCAGCCATTACAACGAGACCGTCCTCCCTAATCAAGGTGTCACCAACCCTCCTGTGATGCACCAGGGGAGGACGGCTCATCCAGCCATTACAACGAGACCGTCCTCCCTAATCAAGGTGTCACCAACCTCCTGTGATGCACCAGGGGAGGACGGCTCATCCAGCCATTACAACGAGACCGTCCTCCCTAATCAAGGTGTCACCAACCTCCTGTGATGCACCAGGGGAGGACGGCTCATCCAGCCATTACAACGAGACCGTCCTCCCTAATCAAGGTGTCACCAACCTCCTGTGATGCACCAGGGGAGGACGGCTCATCCAGCCATTACAACGAGACCGTCCTCCCTAATCAAGGTGTCACCAACCTCCTGTGACTTCTGTATTTGTTTATGTATATTTGAAAAGTTTTCCACCTTTTAATTTTTTAATTTTTAATTTTACCTTTTATTTATACCGTTTTTTTCTCATTGAGATTAATTCTCTTTTCCAAGAGAGACCTGGTCCAATAGCAGCAGGGGGGAACAACGTTTCAGACAAAAACACAACATTAAACACAACTATAAACACACATACAGTACAACAATTACACATTACATTAAAAACACAAACATCTTGACTAAAAACAGATGGCCTAAAAACAATTACAATCTTCTGTGATATATACATCGATTAAATAACCAACTAAACTAGATCATCACATTTTAAAATGTTCAGGAGAGAATTCCAGGACCACGGAGCTGAGTAACTAAAACTATTTCTACCTGTTTCCTAATTTCTGGTAATATCCTCAATAATAATGATTTTATGATCAAACTTGACTTTCCTTGTCTCTTCCCCTAAGCAATATTGTACAGTTTCCTTCTAGTAATAAAAGTGTCAGACAAGTAATTTCCTAATAATTATCCCCAGAACAGTTTAAAAAAAAGGAATTTATATCTGTCAAATGTTTGATGAATCTGTAACCAAGAAAATAAGAAATAAATATTTGTCTTTCTCTAGACTAACCAAGGTCAAAGAGAACCATTTTCTTTTTATTATTCTAAATTATTTTTATCCATCAAATGAATGTTTAAGAATGATATTCAACGTAGAGGGTAATGACTCTACATTTTGAGGGACATCGACATCATTGTTGTGGTCATATTACCCCTTTCTGGGTGGAGTTATTCTTTTCAAATAAAATTAATAATGACCAACAAAAAAAAAGTAACAAACAATGAAGTCAAATTGTGTTTATTCCAAGATGGTAATGATGTCAATTTCCTGGACGATAATTTAATTGTCAAATTATTTATAAATAAAGGGAGATGTTTTTCTTTTAGCTGACATTTTTTTTGTGTGTAATCATTAAGATTTAGTTTAAAAACAAACATAGTCTGAAACTCATAGGCTTCAATACAACCTGATATGACATTTGAATGTTCTTAAACCTATGTGTTTGGTGTTTGGTGGAGGCCTCAGTGTACCTCAGTGGGGCGCTGACGAGGGGAGGACGGCTCATCGTTAATGGCTGTGACCAGGGTTGCAAATGGAACGGCATCAAACACACGGACAACATCGTTTGATGTGTTTGATACCTTTCCACTGATTCTGCTCCAGCCATTACAACGAGACCGTCCTCCCCAATCAAGGTGTCACCAACCTCCTGTGATGCACCTTGCTCAATATGCATTTTCAATGTATAATCCGACTTCCGTATATGTTTATATGTACAATTTGAAAAGTTTAATAACACAAAAAGGACCAACATTGAACCGTTTTTTTCCTCAACAAAAAATAGCATGATGCGAGATGGGATCGAATCCAAGGTTAAAAAATACTGTCATTTACGAGTGGCGCAGCGGTCTAACACACTGCATCTCAGTGCTGGAGTCGTCACTACAGACACCCTGGTTCGATACCAGGCTATATTACAACCAGCCGTGATTGAGAGTCCCGTAGTGCGGCGCATAATTGGCCAATCGTCGTCCTGATTTGCCCCGGTGTATGTCGTCATTGTAAATTAGAATATGTTCTTATTAAACTGACTTGTTAAAATAAAAAATACTTGTCAGGACCTAATTTGCCTTTGTTCCAACAAAAAGCGCATGGATGTGTGTAACACATAAACAAAAAAAGGGTAGGATATTTCATGAAAATGTCTTAACGTTAGTAGTATCTAGTAGCGTCAGTAAAACACTGTTTCTTTTCGGAACAAGGAATATTTGAATTTGTAGGCGTATTCAACGCTTCTTTGGGCTGTGATTGGTTGTTAGTGCTTCTCCGTCACTATGACGTTGTCACAGCTTCCGTGTTTTGGGTTTGTTTCTTGTCTCTGTCTACTGGAGAGACTTAATAATAAACAGGTATATAACAACATTAAACTACTTTTCAAATCAATTGTACTAACTCGCTAGATAACAATCTAACGTACCGAAAAAAATGACACTGACTGTAAAACTAATCTGATTTAGCTAGATAGATAGCTTGCTAACTTAGATAACGTCAGCTATCGTTACTTAGCAGGCTAATGAATGTTTGTTACATCGTACCACTGTCTGTCCATTTTATAATATAAACTCTTTAATTAGCTATTGTATCTAGTAAAACAGTGCAACTCATATATCTGTGTACGGAAGGCAGGCAGGCAGGCAGACACACAGGCAGACACACAGGCAGACAGACAGGGATGTGATGTTTCCCAGCCTAAACAGATCGGAACGTTACATGCATATATTATTACCACGTTTTGTTACGTTTTGTGTTTGTTTTTGGACTCTGGGGAGTGATTATTTAATGTCTAAGGCACTGCATCTCAGTGCTAGAGGCGTCACTACACTCCCTGGTTCGAATCCAGGCTGAATCACATCTGGCCGTGATTGGGAGTCCTATAGGGCGGCACACAATTAGCTCAGCGTCAGCCGGAGTAGGCAGGCCGTCATTGTAAATAAGAAGTTGTTCTTAACTGACTTGCCTAGTTCAATTAAACAATCAGGCCATTTTGTTTATTTATTTTCCCTTTTGTACTTTAACTATTTGTACATCTTTTCAACACTATATAGACATAATATGACATTTGAAATGTCTTTATTGTTTTGGAACTTCTGTGAGTGTAATGTTTACTGTTAATTTTTATTGTTTATTTCACTTTTGTTTATTATCTATTAACATTATTTATTAACTTGCGTTAACACATGTTTCCCATTGACAATAAAGCCCCTTGAATTGAATTGAATTGAATTCAAATTCAAATCAAATCAAATTTTATTTGTCACATACACATGGTTAGCAGATGTTAATGGTCACATGGTTAGCAGATGTTAATGCGAGTGTAGCGAAATGCTTGTGCTTCTAGTTCCGACAATGCAGTAATAACCAACAAGTCATCTAACTAACAATTCCAAAAACGACTGTCTTATACACAGTGTAAGGGGATAAAGAATATGTACATAAGGATATATGAATGAGTGATGGTACAGAGCAGCTTAGGCAAGATACAGTAGATGATATCGAGTACAGTATATACATATGAGATGAGTATGTAAACAAAGTGGCATAGTTAAAGTGGCTAGTGATACATGTATTACATAAGGATGCAGTCGATGATATAGAGTACAGTATATACGTATACATATGAGATGAATAATGTAGGGTATGTAAACATTATATTAGGTAGCATTGTTTAAAGTGGCTAGTGATATATTTACATCATTTCCCATCAATGCCCATTATTAAAGTGGTTGGAGTTGAGTCAGTGTGTTGGCAGCAGCCACTCAATGTTAGTGGTGGCTGTTTAACAGTCTGATGGCCTTGAGATATAGAGTTGAGTCAGTGTGTTGGCAGCAGCCACTCAATGTTAGTGGTGGCTGTTTAACAGTCTGATGGCCTTGAGACAGAGAGTTGAGTCAGTGTGTTGGCAGCAGCCACTCAATGTTAGTGATGGCTGTTTAACAGTCTGATGGCCTTGAGATAGAGAGTTGAGTCAGTGTGTTGGCAGCAGCCACTCAATGTTAGTGATGGCTGTTTAACAGTCTGATGGCCTTGAGACAGAGAGTTGAGTCAGTGTGTTGGCAGCAGCCACTCAATGTTAGTGATGGCTGTTTAACAGTCTGATGGCCTTGAGACAGAGAGTTGAGTCAGTGTGTTGGCAGCAGCCACTCAATGTTAGTGGTGGCTGTTTAACAGTCTGATGGCTTGGAGACAGAGAGTTGAGTCAGTGTGTTGGCAGCAGCCACTCAATGTTAGTGGTGGCTGTTAAACAGTCTGATGGCCTTGAGACAGAGAGTTGAGTCAGTGTGTTGGCAGCAGCCACTCAATGTTAGTGGTGGCTGTTTAACAGTCTGATGGCTTGGAGACAGAGAGTTGTGTGTTGGCAGCAGCCACTCAATGTTAGTGGTGGCTGTTTAACAGTCTGATGGCTTGGAGACAGAGAGTTGAGTCAGTGTGTTGGCAGCAGCCACTCAATGTTAGTGGTGGCTGTTTAACAGTCTGATGGCCTTGAGATAGAGAGTTGAGTCAGTGTGTTGGCAGCAGCCACTCAATGTTAGTGGTGGCTGTTTAACAGTCTGATGGCCTTGAGATAGAG
Organism: Oncorhynchus kisutch; assembly: GCF_002021735.2. Taxonomy (NCBI): domain Eukaryota; kingdom Metazoa; phylum Chordata; class Actinopteri; order Salmoniformes; family Salmonidae; genus Oncorhynchus; species Oncorhynchus kisutch. The sequence goes on along the minus strand of NW_022264100.1, from coordinate 23,289 downwards.
AGTTGAGTCAGTGTGTTGGCAGCAGCCACTCAATGTTAGTGGTGGCTGTTTAACAGTCTGATGGCTTGGAGACAGAGAGTTGAGTCAGTGTGTTGGCAGCAGCCACTCAATGTTAGTGATGGCTGTTTAACAGTCTGATGGCCTTGAGACAGAGAGTTGAGTCAGTGTGTTGGCAGCAGCCACTCAATGTTAGTGGTGGCTGTTTAACAGTCTGATGGCCTTGAGACAGAGAGTTGAGTCAGTGTGTTGGCAGCAGCCACTCAATGTTAGTGGTGGCTGTTTAACAGTCTGATGGCCTTGAGACAGAGAGTTGAGTCAGTGTGTTGGCAGCAGCCACTCAATGTTAGTGGTGGCTGTTTAACAGTCTGATGGCCTTGAGACAGAGAGTTGAGTCAGTGTGTTGGCAGCAGCCACTCAATGTTAGTGGTGGCTGTTTAACAGTCTGATGGCCTTGAGACAGAGAGTTGAGTCAGTGTGTTGGCAGCAGCCACTCAATGTTAGTGATGGCTGTTTAACAGTCTGATGGCCTTGGAGACAGAGAGTTGAGTCAGTGTGTTGGCAGCAGCCACTCAATGTTAGTGGTGGCTGTTTAACAGTCTGATGGCCTTGGAGACAGAGAGTTGAGTCAGTGTGTTGGCAGCAGCCACTCAATGTTAGTGATGGCTGTTTAACAGTCTGATGGCCTTGAGACAGAGAGTTGAGTCAGTGTGTTGGCAGCAGCCACTCAATGTTAGTGGTGGCTGTTTAACAGTCTGATGGCTTGGAGACAGAGAGTTGAGTCAGTGTGTT
>NW_022264100.1:0-20000 GCF_002021735.2 Oncorhynchus kisutch | reverse complement strand
TTCAAAACAATAAAAACATTACAAATGTCATATTATATATATATACAGTGTTTTAACAATGTACAAATGGTTAAAGGACACAAGATAAATTAAATAAGCATAAATATGGGTTTGTATTTACAATGGTGTTTGTTCTTCACTGGTTGCCCTTTTCTCGTGGCAACAGGTCACAAATCTTACTGCTGTGATGGAACGCTGTGGACTTTCCCCCAGTAGATATGGGAGTTTATCAAAATTGGATTTGTTTTCGAATTCTTTGTGGATCTGTGTAATCTCTCACTCTGTGCAATCTCTCTCTCTGTTCAATCTCTCTCTCTGTCTCTCTCTGTCTCTCTCTCACTCTCTCTCTCTCTCTCTCTCTCTCTCTCTCTCTCTCTCTCTCTCTCTCTCTCTCTGTCTCTCTCTGTCTCTCTCTCTCTCTCTCTCACTCTCTCTCTCTCTCTCTCTCTCTGTCTCTCTCTATCTCTCCCTCTGTCTCTCTGTCTCTCTCTCTCTGTTCAATCTCTCTCTCTGTCTCTCTCTCTCTCTGTCTCTCTCTCTCTCTCTCTCTCTCTCTCTCTCTCTCTCTCTCTCTCTCTCTGTCTCTGTCTCTCTCTCTCTCTCTCTGTCTCTCTCTCTCTCTCTCTCTCTCTCTCTCTCTCTCTCTGTCTCTCTCTCCCTCTGTCTGTCTCTCTCTCTCTCTCTCTCTCTCTCTCTCTCTCTCTCTGTCTCTGTCTCTCTCTCTCTGTCTCTCTCTGTCTCTCTCTCTCTCTCTCTCTCTCTCTCTGTCTCTCTCTGTCTCTCTCTGTCTCTCTCTCTCTGTCAGGTTCTGTCACCAACTGGACTACTCCACCAGTGGGGTTCTGTGTGTGGCTCTGAACAAGGCTGCTGCTGGCCGGGTCTACCACTGTTTTTAAAGACCGCAGAGCTACCAAGGTTTACCTAGCACTGGTACGCACGCACGCACACACACACACCACCACACCACACACACCCACCACCACACACACACACACACACACACACACACACACTCAGCATGAGAACATTTGTAGCTCATCATTTAATATGTGTTTCCTCCAGGTGAGAAATTGGGTAGAGGAGGAGTAGATGACTATAGATGTGTTTCCTCCAGGTGAGAAGCTGGGTAGAGGAGGAGAAGATGACCATAGATGTGATGTGTTTCCTCCAGGTGAGAAGCTGGGTAGAGGAGGAGAAGATGACTATAGATGTGATGTGTTTCCTCCAGGTGAGAAGCTGGGTAGAGGAGGAGTAGAGGAGGAGTAGATGACTGTAGATGTGATGTGTTTCCTCCAGGTGAGAAGCTGGGTAGAGGAGGAGAAGATGACTATAGATGTGTTTCCTCCAGGTGAGAAGCTGGGTAGAGGAGGAGAAGATGACTATAGATGTGTTTCCTCCAGGTGAGAAGCTGGGTAGAGGAGGAGAAGATGACTATAGATGTGTTTCCTCCAGGTGAGAAGCTGGGTAGAGGAGGAGAAGATGACTATAGATGTGTTTCCTCCAGGTGAGAAGCTGGGTAGAGGAGGAGAAGATGACTATAGATGTGTTTCCTCCAGGTGAGAAGCTGGGTAGAGGAGGAGAAGATGACTATAGATGTGTTTCCTCCAGGTGAGAAGCTGGGTAGAGGAGGAGTAGATGACTATAGATGTGTTTCCTCCAGGTGAGAAGCTGGGTAGAGGAGGAGTAGATGACTATAGATGTGTTTCCTCCAGGTGAGAAGCTGGGTAGAGGAGGAGTAGAGGACTATAGATGTGTTTCCTCCAGGTGAGAAGCTGGGTAGAGGAGGACAAGATGACTATAGATGTGTTTCCTCCAGGTGAGAAGCTGGGTAGAGGAGGAGTAGATGACTATAGATGTGTTTCCTCCAGGTGAGAAGCTGGGTAGAGGAGGAGAAGATGACTATAGACTTCCCCATCGGTGAAAACACCACAGAGGAAGAACACACATGATGTGTATCCAAGGAACAGACGGTAAGAACCTGCTGCAGTGTCAGTGTGTGTGTGTGGGTGGGTGGGTGGGTGGGTGTGTGTCTGTGTGTGTGTGTGTGTGTGTCTGTGTGTGTCAGTGTGTGTGTGTGTCTGTGTGTGTGTCAGTGTGTGTGTGTGTCTGTGTGTGTGTGTGTGTGTGTGTGTGTGTGTGTGTGTGTGTGTGTGTGTGTGTGTGTGTGTGTGTGTGTGTGTGTCTGTGTGTGTCTGTGTGTGTCTGTGTGTGTGTGTCTGTGTCTCTGTGTGTGTGTGTGTGTGTGTGTGTGTGTGTGTGTGTGTGTGTGTGTGTGTGTGTGTGTGAGTCTCTCTCTCTCTCTCTCTCTCTCTCTCTCTCTCTCTCTCTCTCTCTCTCTCTCTCTCTCACAGTCAGGTACCAGGTAATGACATGGCTATATACAGGAAGTACCAGGTAATAACATGGCTATATACAGGAAGTACCAGGTAATAACATGGCTATATACAGGAAGTATCAGGTAATAACATGGCTATATACAGGGAGTACCAGGTAATAACATGGCTATATACAGGAAGTACCAGGTAATAACATGGCTATATACAGGAAGTACCAGGTAATAACATGGCTATATACAGGGAGTACCAGGTAATAACATGGCTATATACAGGGAGTACCAGGTAATAACATGGCTATATACAGGGAGTACCAGGTAATAACATGGCTATATACAGGAAGTACCAGGGAGTATCAGGTAATAACATGGCTATATACAGGGAGTACCAGGTAATAACATGGCTATATACAGGAAGTACCAGGGAGTATCAGGTAATAACATGACTATATACAGGAAGTACCAGGTAATAACATGGCTATATACAGGAAGTACCAGGAGTATCAGGTAATAACATGGCTATATACAGGGAGTATCAGGTAATAACATGGCTATATACAGGGAGTACCAGGTAATGACATGGCTCACAGAGGTACGGTTAGCTCACAGTGGTAGAGGTAAGGTTAGCTCACAGAGGAAAGGTTAGCTCACAGAGGTACGGTTAGCTCACAGTGGTAGTGGTAAGGCTAGCTCACAGAGGTACGGTTAGCTCACAGTGGTAGTGGTAAGGCTAGCTCACAGAGGTGAGGTTAGCTCACAGAGGTACGGTTAGCTCACCGTGGTAGTGGTAAGGCTAGCTCACAGAGGTGAGGTTAGCTCACAGAGGTACGGTTAGCTCACAGTGGTAGTGGTAAGGCAAGCTCACAGAGGTGAGGTTAGCTCACAGAGGTACGGTTAGCTCACAGAGGTGAGGTTAGCTCACAGAGGTACGGTTAGCTCACAGAGGTACGGTTAGCTCACAGAGGTGAGGTTAGCGCACAGAGGTACGGTTAGCTCACAGAGGTACGGTTAGCTCACAGTGGTACGGTTAGCTCACAGAGGTGAGGTTAGCTCACAGAGGTGAGGTTAGCTCACAGAGGTGAGGTTAGCTCACAGAGGTGAGGTTAGCTCACAGAGGTGAGGTCAGACTTAAACGTCTGGTTTTCCACGGATTCGTTTTCTTCATGAAAGTTACTCTCTTTAAAGCTGCAGTATGTAACCTTTTGGGTTACCGACCAAATTCACGTAGAAATGTTAGTTCTAGATCTGTCACTCTCATTGACAGCAAGTCTCTCTTCAGGTTACCGACCAAATTCACGTAGAAATGTTAGTTCTAGATCTGTCACTCTCACTGACAGCAAGTCTCTCTGCAGGTTACTGACCAAATTCACGTAGAAATGTTAGTTCTAGATCTGTCACTCTCACTGACAGCAAGTCTCTCTGCAGGTTACCGACCAAATTCACGTAGAAATGTTAGTTCTAGATCTGTCACTCTCACTGACAGCAAGTCTCTCTGCAGGTTACTGACCAAATTCACGTAGAAATGTTAGTTCTAGATCTGTCACTCTCACTGACAGCAAGTCTCTCTGCAGGTTACTGACCAAATTCACGTAGAAATGTTAGTTCTAGATCTGTCACTCTCACTGACAGCAAGTCTCTCTGCAGGTTACTGACCAAATTCACGTAGAAATGTTAGTTCTAGATCTGTCACTCTCACTGACAGCAAGTCTCTCTGCAGGTTACCGACCAAATTCACATAGAAATGTTAGTTCTAGATCTGTCACTCTCACTGACAGCAAGTCTCTCTTTACCGACCAAATTCACATAGAAATGTTAGTTCTAGATCTGTCACTCTCATTGACAGCAAGTCTCTCTTCAGGTTACCGACCAAATTCACATAGAAATGTTAGTTCTAGATCTGTCACTCTCATTGACAGCAAGTCTCTCTTCAGGTTACTGACCAAAATCACATAGAAATGTTAGTTTCCTGATCTGTCACTCTCACTGACAGCAAGTCTCTCGTTACCGACCAAATTCACATAGATATGTTAGTTCTAGATCTGTCACTCTCATTGACAGCAAGTCTCTCTTCAGGTTACCGACCAAATTCACATAGAAATGTTAGTTCTAGATCTGTCACTCTCATTGACAGCAAGTCTCTCTTCAGGTTACTGACCAAAATCACATAGAAATGTTAGTTCTAGATCTGTCACTCTCATTGACAGCAAGTCTCTCTTCAGGTTACCGACCAAATTCACATAGAAATGTTAGTTCTAGATCTGTCACTCTCACTGACAGCAAGTCTCTCTTTACAGACCAAATTCACATAGAAATGTTAGTTCTAGATCTGTCACTCTCACTGACAGCAAGTCTCTCTTCAGGTTACTGACCAAAATCACATGGAAATGTTAGTTGTAGATCTGTCAGTCTCATTGCAGGTTGTGAGAACCCCAAGCCCTGTCGGTCTCAATGAGAGTCTCTCTGCAGGTTGTGAGAACCCCAAGCCCTGTCGGTCTCATTAAGAGTCTCTCTGCAGGTTGTGAGAACCCCAAGCCCTGTCAGTCTCATTAAGAGTCTCTCTGCAGGTTGTGAGAACCCCAAGCCCTGTCGGTCTCATTGCCAGTCTCTCTGCAGGTTGTGAGAACCCCAAGCCCTGTCAGTCTCATTGCCAGTCTCTCTGCAGGTTGTGAGAACCCCAAGCCCTGTCAGTCTCATTGAGAGTCTCTCTGCAGGTTGTGAGAACCCCAAGCCCTGTCAGTCTCATTGAGAGTCTCTCTGCAGGTTGTGAGAACCCCAAGCCTTGTCAGTCTCATTGCCGGTCTCTCTGCAGGTTGTGAGAACCCCAAGCCCTGTCAGTCTCATTGAGAGTCTCTCTGCAGGTTGTGAGAACCCCAAGCCCTGTCAGTCTCATTGAGAGTCTCTCTGCAGGTTGTGAGAACCCCAAGCCCTGTCAGTCTCATTGAGAGTCTCTCTGCAGGTTGTGAGAACCCCAAGCCAGGTCAGTCTCATTGCCAGTCTCTCTGCAGGTTGTGAGAACCCCAAGCCCTGTCGGTCTCATTGAGAGTCTCTCTGCAGGTTGTGAGAACCCCAAGCCCTGTCGGTCTCAGCTCACCGTGTTGGAGTACGGAGATTATGATGGAGACCCTGTTACCAAGGTGGTGCTGCAGCCTCTCACAGGTACACACACACACAGGTACACACACACACACACACACACAGGTACACACACACACACACAGGTACACACACACACACAGGTACACACACACACACAGGTACACACACACACACAGGTACACACACACACACACACTCACACAGGGACAAAGACACACACACACACACACACAGGTACAAAGACACACACACACAGACACACACACACACACACACACACACACACAAAGATAAAAAGACACACACACACACACACACACACACACACACACAAAGGTACCTGACACACACACACACAGGTACAAAGACACACACACACGCAGGTTCAAAGACACACACACACACAGGTAAACACATTCACAGATAGGCCTATATAGTGTTCGGTAGGTAAACACATTCACAGATAGGCCTATATAGTGTTCGGTAGGTAAACACATTCACAGATAGGCCTATATAGTGTTCGGTAGGTAAACACATTCACAGATAGGCCTATATAGTGTTCGGTAGGTAACCACATTCACAGATAGGCCTATATAGTGTTCGGTAGGTAAACACATTCACAGATAGGGCTATATAGTGTTCGGTAGGTAAACACATTCACAGATAGGCCTATATAGTGTTCTGTAGGTGACAAAAATACTCTACTCATATTGTTGTGATGTTGTGTGTCAGGTCGTACCCACCAGCTGAGGGTTCACTGTGAGGCGGTAGGGCACCCCATCGTAGGAGACCACACCTACAGCCTGGGAGAGGACAGCGCCCCCTATCGCATGATGCTGCACGCACACCTCCTACACCTCCCTCTGGAGCCGCTCCCCCTGCAGGCCGCCGCCCCCGACCCCTTCACCACGCCCACTGACCCCCGCTGGCGCCCGCAGCGCTGCCTCCGGACTGTAGAGGGAGTCGTGGAGACCCTGCTGGAGCACAGGGCGGCGGAGGAGAGGACAGAGCGGGAGGAGAAGAGGAGACAGCAGGAGGAGAGGAGGAGGCAGCAGGAGGAGAGGAGGAAGAGGTGGAGGGGGAGAGAGGAGAGTGAGGAGCAGAGGAGGATGTGTCAGCAGTGGTTGTCTGAGTGGACTGATGTCTGAATTCTCCTTCTCCTCTCTTCATCCCCCTTCTCCTTCTCCTCTCTTCATCCTCATCCCTTCTCCTTCTCCCCTCTTCATCCTCATCCCTTCTCCCCTCTTCATCCTCATCCCTTCTCCTTCTCCTCTCTTCATCCTCATCCCTTCTCCTTCTCCTCTCTTCATCCTCATCCCTTCTCCTTCTCCTCTCTTCATCCTCATCCCTTCTCCTTCTCCTCTCTTCATCCTCATCCCTTCTCCCCTCTTCATCCTCATCCCTTCTCCTTCTCCTCTCTTCATCCCCATTCCTTCTCCTCTCTTCATCCTCATCCCTTCTCCTTCTCCTCTCTTCATCCCCCTTCTCCTTCTCCTCTCTTCATCCTCATTTCTCCAAGGTGGCATAGCAGTTCAGACGTCTTTTGTCCTCGTCTTGTCGTGTCCTGTATATATATATATTTACAACTTTTTCACATACATTTTATTTTTATTTTCCATCAACTCATCTTCAAAACACTCTCCTGCAACCCGCCTCACCAATGTATATTTATAAAAAAGTATTATTTACCTCAGATCTGTAATCCTCCAAGAAGCTAGCCAGAAACTCCAAGAAGCTAACCTGAAACTAGCCAGAAGCTAATCCAGAAGCTAGTTCAGAAGCTAGTTAGCTCCTTTACTGGCAAATCGTTAGTATTCAGCTAACCACGGTTTGTGGTCATCGGCTATCCTTTGGCTCGAAAGTCTATCGCCAGTTCTGTACGGCGCAGCGCGGCTCGGAGCGGAGCATACCGGACCAATTTTAATCTCCATGTCCCTGGATTTCGACTGCTCTCTGGACATTCATGCCCGGATCTCACAGCTAGCTAGCTGCTATCCGTGTGACTATCGGCCTTCGTCGATTCCGGAGCAAACATCAATTGTTCCGGAGCTAGCGGGCTCCGTCAATCACTCCTGAGTTCCATCAATCGCACCTGGGCTGCAGTCGCCTATCCGGACCCGTTTTGCTGCCTTCGCGGAGCCCCACCGGGCCTTCACAACTGGACTGCCGACGTTATCTACCCGAAGGAGTTATTCGGCCGGCTCCTCCGTCGCGACGTTACCTGAACGCCCATCTGCGGCCTGCTAACCGTTAGCTGTCTTACCGGCTGCTATCTGAATAGACAATCGGACAATTTATTTTAAATTATTATTATTATTATGTTTTCTTCTTGGGCCTCTATAACTATATCTATTGTTTTTATTTTTGTTGTTGTTGTGTGATTTGGATTAATCCCCTCTACCACACGGAACCCCACTAATCTACTGACGGAGCGCAGGAGGTGGCTAACAACAGACCTCCATCCTATGCTAGCTTGCTACCGATGCCCTGGCTAGCTGTCTAAATCACCAACCAACCTCTCCACTCACCGGACCCTTTTGATCACTCGACTAAGCATGCCTCTCCTTAATGTCAATATGTCTTGTCCATTGCTGTTCTGGTTAGTGTTTATTGGCTTATTTCACTGTAGAGCCTCTAGTCTTGCTCACTATACCTTATCCAACCTATTAGTTCCACCACCCACACATGCAATGACATCTCCTGGTTTCAACGATGTTTCTAGAGACAATATCTCTCTCTTCATCACTCAATACCTAGGTTTACCTCCACTGTATTCACATCCTACCATACATTTGTCTGTACATTATACCTTGATGCTATTTTATCGCCCCCAGGAACCTCCTTTTACTCTATGTTCCAGACGTTCTAGACGACCAATTCTCATAGCTTTTAGCCGTACCCTTATTCTACTCCTCCTATGTTCCTCTGGCGATGTAGAGGTGAATCCAGGCCCTGCAGTGCCTAGCTCCACTCCTATTCCCCAGGCGCTCTCTTTTGACGACTTCTGTAACCGTAATAGCCTTGGTTTCATGCATGTTAACATTAGAAGCCTCCTCCCTAAGTTTGTTCTATTCACTGCTTTAGCACACTCTGCCAACCCGGATGTTCTAGCTGTGTCTGAATCCTGGCTTAGGAAGACCACCAAAAACTCAGACATTTTAATTCCAAACTACAACATTTTCAGACAAGATAGAACTGCCAAAGGGGGCGGTGTTGCAATCTACTGCAAAGATAGCCTGCAGAGTTCTGTCCTAATATCCAGGTCTGTACCCAAACAATTTGAACTTCTACTTTTAAAAATCCACCTCTCTAAAAACAAGTCTCTCACCGTTGCCGCCTGCTATAGACCACCCTCTGCCCCCAGCTGTGCTCTGGACACCATATGTGAACTGATTGCCCCCCATCTATCTTCAGAGTTCGTGCTGCTAGGCGACCTAAACTGGAACATGCTTAACACCCCAGCCATCCTACAATCTAAACTTGATGCCCTCAATCTCACACAAATTATCAATGAACCTACCAGGTACCTCCCCAAAACCTTAAACACGGGCACCCTCATAGATATCATCCTAACCAACTTCCCCTCTAAATACACCTCTGCTGTCTTCAACCAAGATCTCAGCGATCACTGCCTCATTGCCTGCATCCGTAATGGGTCAGCGGTCAAACGACCTCCACTCATCACTGTAAAACGCTCCCTGAAACACTTCTGCGAGCAGGCCTTTCTAATCGACCTGGCCGGGGTATCCTGGAAGGATATTGATCTCATCCCGTCAGTAGAGGATGCCTGGATATTTTTTTTAAATGCCTTCCTAACCATCTTAAATAAACATGCCCCATTCAAGAAATTTAGAACCAGGAACAGATATAGCCCTTGGTTCTCCCCAGACCTGACTGCCCTTAACCAACACAAAAACATCCTATGGCGTTCTGCATTAGCATCGAACAGCCCCCGTGATATGCAGCTGTTCAGGGAAGCTAGAAATCATTATACACAGGCAGTTAGAAAAGCCAAGGCTAGCTTTTTCAAGCAGAAATTTGCTTCCTGCAACACTAACTCAAAAAAGTTCTGGGACACTGTAAAGTCCATGGAGAATAAGAACACCTCCTCCCAGCTGCCCACTGCACTGAAGATAGGAAACACTGTCACCACTGATAAATCCACCATAATTGAGAATTTCAATAAGCATTTTTCTACGGCTGGCCATGCTTTCCACCTGGCTACTCCTACCCCGGACAACAGCACTGCACCCCCAACAGCAACTCGCCCAAGCCTTCCCCATTTCTCCTTCTCCCAAATCCATTCAGCTGATGTTCTGAAAGAGCTGCAAAATCTGGACCCCTACAAATCAGCCGGGCTAGACAATCTGGACCCTTTCTTCCTAAAATTATCTGCCGAAATTGTTGCCACCCCTATTACTAGCCTGTTCAACCTCTCTTTCGTGTCGTCTGAGATTCCCAAAGATTGGAAAGCAGCTGCGGTCATCCCCCTCTTCAAAGGGGGGGACACTCTTGACCCAAACTGCTACAGACCTATATCTATCCTACCGTGCCTTTCTAAGGTCTTCGAAAGCCAAGTCAACAAACAGATTACCGACCATTTCGAATCTCACCATACCTTCTCTGCTATGCAATCCGGTTTCAGAGCTGGTCATGGGTGCACCTCAGCCACGCTCAAGGTCCTAAACGATATCTTAACCGCCATCGATAAGAAACATTACTGTGCAGCCGTATTCATTGATCTGGCCAAGGCTTTCGACTCTGTCAATCACCATATCCTCATCGGCAGACTCGACAGCCTTGGTTTCTCAAATGATTGCCTCGCCTGGTTCACCAACTACTTCTCTGATAGAGTTCAGTGTGTCAAATCGGAGGGTCTGCTGTCCGGACCTCTGGCAGTCTCTATGGGGGTGCCACAGGGTTCAATTCTTGGACCGACTCTCTTCTCTGTATACATCAATGAGGTCGCTCTTGCTGCTGGTGAGTCCCTGATCCACCTCTACGCAGACGACACCATTCTGTATACTTCCGGCCCTTCTTTGGACACTGTGTTAACAACCCTCCAGGCAAGCTTCAATGCCATACAACTCTCCTTCCGTGGCCTCCAATTGCTCTTAAATACAAGTAAAACTAAATGCATGCTCTTCAACCGATCGCTACCTGCACCTACCCGCCTGTCCAACATCACTACTCTGGACGGCTCTGACTTAGAATACGTGGACAACTACAAATACTTAGGTGTCTGGTTAGACTGTAAACTCTCCTTCCAGACCCATATCAAACATCTCCAATCCAAAGTTAAATCTAGAATTGGCTTCCTATTTCGCAACAAAGCATCCTTCACTCATGCTGCCAAACATACCCTTGTAAAACTGACCATCCTACCAATCCTCGACTTTGGCGATGTCATTTACAAAATAGCCTCCAATACCCTACTCAACAAATTGGATGCAGTCTATCACAGTGCAATCCGTTTTATCACCAAAGCCCCATATACTACCCACCATTGCGACCTGTACGCTCTCGTTGGCTGGCCCTCGCTTCATACTCGTCGCCAAACCCACTGGCTCCATGTCATCTACAAGACCCTGCTAGGTAAAGTCCCCCCTTATCTCAGCTCGCTGGTCACCATAGCATCTCCCACCTGTAGCACACGCTCCAGCAGGTATATCTCTCTAGTCACCCCCAAAACCAATTCTTTCTTTGGCCGCCTCTCCTTCCAGTTCTCTGCTGCCAATGACTGGAACGAACTACAAAAATCTCTGAAACTGGAAACACTTATCTCCCTCACTAGCTTTAAGCACCAACTGTCAGAGCAGCTCACAGATTACTGCACCTGTACATAGCCCACCTATAATTTAGCCCAAACAACTACCTCTTTCCCAACTGTATTTAATTTTAATTTATTTATTTATTTTGCTCCTTTGCACCCCATTATTTTTTATTTCTACTTTGCACATTCTTCCATTGCAAAACTACCATTCCAGTATTTTACTTGCTATATTGTATTTACTTTGCCATCATGGCCTTTTTTGCCTTTACCTCCCTTCTCACCTCACATTGTATATAGACTTGTTTATACTGCATTATTGACTGTATGTTTGTTTTTACTCCATGTGTAACTCTGTGTCGTTTTATCTGTCGAACTGCTTTGCTTTATCTTGGCCAGGTCGCAATTGTAAATGAGAACTTGTTCTCAACTTGCCTACCTGGTTAAATAAAGGTGAAATAAATAAAAATAAATAAAATCCTCATCCCTTCTCCTTCTCCTCTCTTCATCCCCTATCCCTTCTCCTCTCTTCATCCTCATCCCTTCTCCTCTCTTCATCCTCATCCCTTCTCCTTCTCCTCTCTTCATCCTCATCCCTTCTCCTCTCTTCATCCTCATCCCTTCTCCTTCTCTCTTCATCCTCATCCCTTCTCCTTCTCCTCTCTTCATCCCCATCCCTTCTCCTTCTCCTCTCTTCATCCTCATCCCTTCTCATTCTCCTCTCTTCATCCTCCATCCCTTCTCCTCTCTTCATCCTCATCCCTTCGCCTCTCTTTATCCCTCATCCCTTCGCCTCTCTTTATCCCTCATCCCTTCTCCTTCGCCTCTCTTTATCCCTCATCCCTTCTCCTTCGCCTCTCTTATCCCTCATCCCTTCTCCTTCTCCTCTCTTCATCCTCATCCCTTCTCCTCTCTCCATCCTCATCCCTTCTCCTCTCTCCATCCTCATCCCTTCTCCTTCTCCTCTCTCCATCCTCATCCCTTCTCCTCTCTTCATCCCTCATCCCTTCTCCTTCTCCTCTCTTCATCCACCATCCCTTCTCCTTCTCCTCTCTTCATCCTCATCCCTTCTCCTCTCTCCATCCTCATCCCTTCTCCTCTCTCCATCCTCATCCCTTCTCCTTCTCCTCTCTCCATCCTCATCCCTTCGCCTCTCTTTATCCCTCATCCCTTCTCCTTCTCCTCTCTCCATCCTCATCCCTTCTCCTCTCTCCATCCTCATCCCTTCTCCTTCTCCTCTCTCCATCCTCATCCCTTCGCCTCTTCTTTATCCCTCATCCCTTCTCCTTCTCTCTCTTCATCCTCATCCCTTCGCCTCTCTTTATCCCTCATCCCTTCTCCTTCTCCTCTCTCCATCCTCATCCCTTCGCCTCTCTTTATCCCTCATCCCTTCTCCTTCTCCTCTCTCCATCCTCATCCCTTCGCCTCTCTTTATCCCTCATCCCTTCTCCTTCTCCTCTCTCCATCCTCATCCCTTCCACTGTTAATACTGTCCAGAAGAGGGTGCCACAGGGCTCTGTTCTAGGACCACTGTTAATACTGTCCAGAAGTGGGTGCCACATGGCTCTGTTCTAGGACCACTGTTAATACTGTCCAGAAGAGGGTGCCACATGGCTCTGTTCTAGGACCACTGTTAATACTGTCCAGAAGAGGGTGCCACAGGGCTCTGTTCTAGGACCACTGTTAATACTGTCCAGAAGTGGGTGCCACATGGCTCTGTTCTAGGACCACTGTTAATACTGTCCAGAAGAGGGTGCCACATGGCTCTGTTCTAGGACCACTGTTAATACTGTCCAGAAGAGGGTGCCACATGGCTCTGTTCTAGGACCACTGTTAATACTGTCCAGAAGAGGGTGCCACATGGCTCTGTTCTAGGACCACTGTTAATACTGTCCAGAAGAGGGTGCCACATGGCTCTGTTCTAGGACCACTGTTAATACTGTCCAGAAGGGGGTGCCACAGGGCTCTGTTCTAGGACCACTGTTGTATACTGTCCAGAAGGGGGTGCCACAGGGCTCTGTTCTAGGACCACTGTTAATACTGTCCAGAAGGGGGTGCCACAGGGCTCTGTTCTAGGACCACTGTTAATACTGTCCAGAAGAGGGTGCCACAGGGCTACTGGTCAAAATGTTTTAGATGTTTTTTTTTCCACCATGGCAGTCAACCCTGGAAGTTGTTTAATGTTGTTTTTCCACCATGGCAGTCAACCCTTGAATCGTTTTAATGTTGTTTTTCCACCATGGCAGTCAACCCTGGAATCGTTTTAATGTTGTTTTTCCACCATGGCAGTCGACCCTGGAAATGTTTTAATGTTGTTTTCCCACCATGGCAGTCGACCCTGGAAGTTGTTTTAATGTTGTTTTCCCACCATGGCAGTCAACCCTGGAAACGTTTGTGAAAAACACATTTCAGTTTTGTTCCACTTTTTTGGTTGTTGACACAGACTGCTTTACTGCACTATACCAGAAGGTCCGTTTTGTCTAGCTGAATGCTGTTGTGTATCACACTGAGCTGTTTAGATACTGATTTCAACAGTAGGTCAAAGTTCACTGAGAAAATGCAATACTATAATACACAGAAAAAGGACATGGACATTTGTATGGATGCAGTACATTTATTCCTGGAGCAATGTGCTGTACATGTCAACAGAAAATTCCCATTTGCATGTCCAATTTTTTTTGTTTTGACATATTTCTTCCATTTAAAATCATATGTAGTGAACAGAAAATTTGCCACAAAATGGAGACAAAAAACAACAACAAATATGTACAGTGGGGAGAACAAGTATTTGATACACTGATGATTTTACAGGTTCTCCTACTCACAAAGCATGTGGAGGTCTGTATTTTTTTAAAATCATAGGTACACTTCAACTGTGAGAGACGGAATCTAAAACAAAAAATCCGGAAAATCACTATGATTTTTAAGTAGTTCATTTGCATTTTATTGCATGACATAAGTATTTGATCACCTACCAACCAGTAAGAATTCCGTCTCTCACAGACCTGTTCGTTTTTTTTAAAGAAGCCCTCCTGTTCTCCACTCATTACCTGTATTAACTGCACCTGTTTGAACTCGTTACCTGTATAAAAGACACCTGTCCACACACAATCAAACAGACTCCAATCTCTCCACAATGGCCAAGACCAGAGAGCTGTGTAAGGACATCAGGGATAAAATTGTAGACCTGCACAGGGTTGGGCTACAGGACAATAGGCAAGCAGCTTGGTGAGAAGGCAACAACTGTTGGCGCAATTATTAGAAAATGGAAGAAGTTCAAGATGACGGTCAGTCACCCTCGGTCTGGGGCTCCATGCAAGATCTCACCTCGTGGGACATCAATGATCATGAGGAAGGTGAGGGATCAGCCCAGAACTACACGGCAGGACATGGTCAATGACCTGAAGAGAGCTGGGACCACAGTCTCAAAGAAAACCATTAGTAACACACTATGCCGTCGTGGATTAAAATCCTGCAGCGCATGCAAGGTCCCCCTGCTCAAGCCAGCGCATGTCCTGGCCCGTCTGAAGTTTGCCAATGACCATCTGGATGATCCAGAGGAGGAATGGGAGAAGGTCATATGGTCTGAGACAAAAATAGAGCTTTTTGGTCTAAACTCCACTCGCCGTGTTTGGAGGAAGAAGAAGGATGAGTACAACCCCAAGAACACCATCCCAACCGTGAAGCATGGAGGTGGAAACCTCATTCTTTGGGGATGCTTTTCTGCAAAGGGGACAGGACGACTGCACGGTATTGAGGGGAGGATGGATGGGGCCATCTATCGCGAGATCTTGCGAGATCAGTAAGAGCATTGAAGATGGGTCATGGCTGGGTCTTCCAGCATGACAATGACCCGAAACACACAGCCAGGGCAACTAAGGAGTGGCTCCGTAAGAAGCATCTCGAGGTCCTGGAGTGGCCTAGCCAGTCTACAGACCTGAACCCAATAGAGAATCATTGGAGGGAGCTGAAAGTCCGTTTCGGGACATACTGGTACCACAGCTCCTACCAGGACATCCTGGTACCACAGCTCCTACCTGGACATACTAGTACCACAGCTCCTACCAGGACATACTGGTACCACAGCTCCTACCAGGACATACTGGTACCACAGCTCCTACCAGGACATCCTGGTACCACAGCTCCTACCAGGACATACTGGTACCACAGCTCCTACCAGGACATCCTGGTACCACAGCTCCTACCAGGACATCCTGGTACCACAGCTCCTACCAGGACATCCTGGTACCACAGCTCCTACCAGGACATACTGGTACCACAGCTCCTACCAGGATGTACTGGTACCTGGACATCCATGCTTCAGCAACGTCTGGGCAGAGGAGAGTGCCCATTGGGCTAGTTCGACATTGCAGCAGACAAGTGCAGGCGACAGACCTGATCAACAAATCACCTTGCATCTTACAATAACTACTCCTTAATATTTGTAGATCAATCAGTCACAATTCACCCATGATATATTACGGTTTTGATATTCTCGAACATCGGCTAATATAATTGACTAAACTACAACAAAAAAAAAAATCTGATAGAACTACATCCCCCAGCCTGCTGCGCAGATGTCCGTGAATGTGACGTTGCCAGTCTTGATTTAGTGGTAGGTTGTTTTCGATTTCCGGTTATGTTCGTTTGTTAGCCAAATATTTGAATGTTGTTTTGTTGTTGTTTGGGACATTCAATAACATCCGAGTTATGAGATTGAACGACCTATATACAGCGTTTTGTTAATTATTACATAGCTAGCTTATTAGATATATAACTGGTTAATAAGTAGGTCATTCGAAGTATAAACGGGTAGCGATTATTGGTCTGTCGTTAAGCTAGCTAGGCTAGCTAGGTTAGCCCAAACAGATACTGAACTGAACAGAAAGTGCAAGCCAACATGAGAAATCACGGCCAACTCCGCCAGTGAACACTCAGGTAAAGTGACAACCTCAACAGCATATAGAAAAAATGTGTTTTTCTTGTCTTATTTTATTAACTAACTATGTTTTTAAAAACAATGTTTGTCATTGATGTTTCTTTAACCTTACTTCTGTTTGCTAACGTTAACTAGTACAGTACTATATAGTTGACTAACGTTAGTAACTAACTAATAGTTAACTAGTACAGTACTATATAGTTGACTAACGTTAGTAACTAACTAATAGTTAACTAGTACAGTACTATATAGTTGACTAACGTTAGTAACTAACTAATAGTTAACTAGTACAGTACTATATAGTTGACTAACGTTAGTAACTAACTAATAGTTAACTAGTACAGTACTATATAGTTGACAAAACGCTAGTAACTAACTAATAGTTAACTAGTACAGTACTATATAGTTGACTAAGGTTAGTAACCTATAACAGTAGTTAGTTAGCTTGCTAGCTAGCTGTCTCTGTAACGTTACAGGTGTAATTAAAGATACGTATGTGGTACTAAATGTTAACTAACTTACCTAGTAACGTTAGTACTAACGTTAGTTAGTTAGTTCAAGTTGATGTAGTTAACTAGTTGGGCTTTTTGATAAACTTCCAGCTGGAGACTGACAACTTTCTCCTGTTGAACTTGTTTAGCAAGTTAGCCTGAAACTTGGACAACTCCAGCTAACTTACTAGTTAGGTAACGTTAACTCATACAAACACACCCTTATCTAACGTTAACTAACTACATTCCTCATTTTTCAACTATCGTCAGCTACCTAAGTTGGCTACAAAAAGTTTTAGAACCGAGTTCAAAGTTTTGTCGACCCCCCAAAATACTAACGTTAGCTAACGACAGCCCAGATTCAGCAACCAAACAACCTCATCCGCTGAGTTGCTGTTAGCTACTGCAGTCAACTCCAAGCCTATCGAGTTAACTGTTTCTCTACATACACTTGTCCTGCACCTTGACATCTCTGCCGTGTGTGTTGGGGTGGTGTTGGGGTATATAATGGGTTATATAATGGGTCCTGTCTGTCAGAACAGTACAGGGTATTAACTGTGTGTGTTGGTGTATATAATGGGTCCTGTCTGTCAGAACAGTACAGGGTATTAACTGTGTGTGTTGGGGTATATAATGGGTTATATAATGGGTCCTGTCTGTCAGAACAGTACAGGGTATTAACTGTGTGTGTTGGGGTATATAATGGGTTATATAATGGGTCCTGTCTGTCAGAACAGTACAGGGTATTAACTGTGTGTGTTGGGGTATATAATGGGTCCTGTCTGTCAGAACAGTACAGGGTATTAACTGTGTGTGTTGGGGTATATAATGGGTCCTGTCTGTCAGAACAGTACAGGGTATTAACTGTGTGTGTTGGGGTATATAATGGGTTATCATAATGGGTCCTGTCTGTCAGAACAGTACAGGGTATTAACTGTGTGTGTTGGGTGGTGTTGGGGTATATAATGGGTGCTGTCTGTCAGAACAGTACAGGGTATTAACTGTGTGTGTTGGGGTGGTGTTGGGGTATATAATGGGTCCTGTCTGTCAGAACAGTACAGGGTATTAACTGTGTGTGTTGGGGTATATAATGGGTCCTGTCTGTCAGAACAGTACAGGGTATTAACTGTGTGTTGGGGTATATAATGGGTTATATAATGGGTCCTGTCTGTCAGAACAGTACAGGGTATTAACTGTGTGTGTTGGTGTATATAATGGTCCTGTCTGTCAGAACAGTACAGGGTATTAACTGTGTGTGTTGGGGTATATAATGGGTCCTGTCTGTCAGAACAGTACAGGGTATTAACTGTGTGTTGGGGTATATAATGGGTCCTGTTTGTCAGAACAGTACAGGGTATTAACTGTGTGTGTTGGGGTATATAATGGGTCCTGTCTGTCAGAACAGTACAGGTATTAACTGTGTGTGTTGGGGTATATAATGGGTCCTGTTTGTCAGAACAGTACAGGGTATTAACTGTGTGTGTTGGGGTATATAATGGGTCCTGTCTGTCAGAACAGTACAGGGTATTAACTGTGTGTGTTGGGGTGGTGTTGGGGTATATAATGGGTCCTGTCTGTCAGAACAGTACAGGGTATTAACTGTGTGTGTTGGGGTGGTGTTGGGGTATATAATGGGTCCTGTCTGTCAGAACAGTACAGGGTATTAACTGTGTGTGTTGGGGTATATAATGGGTCCTGTCTGTCAGAACAGTACAGGGTATTAACTGTGTGTCTGTGTGTGTGTGTGGTAGGGGGATGGTGTCGAGTGTTGTTGGTCAGTGTGTGTCTGTGAGCAGCGTGTCACCCAGGCAGTGTGATTGACTATGGCGGACAGACCTGACGACGATGACGTCATCGTCCTGGCCAGCTTCAACATCCACCGCAGCCAAGGTACAGCACAAGCAGGGGGGGGGTCTGAAGCCGAGGTACAGCACAAGCAGGGGGGGGGTGTTCTGAAGCCGAGGTACAGCACAAGCAGGGGGGGGGGGGGTTCTGAAGCCAAGGTACAGCACAAGCAGGGGGGGGGTTCTGAAGCCGAGGTACAGCACAAGCAGGGGGGGGGGGGGGGGGTTCTGAAGCCGAGGTACAGCACAAGCAGCGGGGGGGTTCTGAAGCCGAGGTACAGCACAGCAGGGGGGGGGGGGGGGTTCTGAAGCCGAGGTACAGCACAAACAGGGGGGGGGTTCTGAAGCCGAGGTACAGCACAAGCGGGGGGGGGGGGGTTCTGAAGCCGAGGTACAGCACAAGCAGGGGGGGGGGTTTCTGAAGCCGAGGTACAGCACAAGCAGGGGGGGGGGTTGTGAATCTGAGGTACAGCACAAGCAGGGGGGGGGGGGGGGGGTTCTGAAGCCAAGGTACAGCACAAGCGCGGGGGGGGGGGGGGGGGGTTCTGAAGCCGAGGTACAGCACAAGCAGGGTGGGGGGGGTTCTGAAGCCAAGGCAAGAGCATACACAGGCTTCAGATAACTGTGTGTGTGTGTGTGTGTGTGTGTGTGTGTGTGTGTGTGTGTGTGTGGTGTGTGTGTGTAGGTCGTCGGGCACGCAGGAGGAACTTCATCACCATATCAGATGACTCTGACGAGGAGCCGGTTCCTCTGGACCCCAATAGTCCTGTCCTGGTTTCTGACAAACCTGACGATGATGACGTCAGCATACTAGAGGTAACCTTTAAACCCCTGACCTCTCACCCTGTCCTGGTTTCTGACAAACCTGACGATGATGACGTCAGCATACTAGAGGTAACCTTTAAACCCCTGACCTCTCACCCTGTCCTGGTTTCTGACAAACCGGACGATGATGATGATGTCAGCATACTAGAAGTAACCTCTGACCCTCACCCTGTCCTGGTGTCTGACCAGCCTGATGATGATGATAGCATACTACTGTAACCTTTAACCCCTGACCTCTAAATACTTAATCTAACATCCCTGACCTTTAACTAGGGATGCAAATGTTGGTCAATTTTCCTGCCGACGATTCGACCCTCATTAACCGGTTACTAACGGTTACGTTAGCTTATGTTAGAGCCTAATTGAAAGAGGCAACAGTGCAAGCCAATCGTCTCACAGCTCACAGCACGACTGTAATGAACTAGCCCCTGTCAATATGAAGCTGGGGGGCTCCTCTTGTTAATCAATATGAAGCTGGGAGGCTCCTCTTGTTAATCAATATGAAGCTGGGAGGCTCCTCTTGTTAATCAATATGAAGCTGGGAGGCTCCTTGTTAATCAATATGAAGCTGGGAGGCTCCTTTGTTAATCAATATGAAGCTGGGAGGCTCCTCTTGTTAATCAATATGAAGCTGGGAGGCTCCTCTTGTTAATCAATATGAAGCTGGGAGGCTCCTCTTGTTAATCAATATGAAGCTGGGAGG
>NW_022264099.1:0-35077 GCF_002021735.2 Oncorhynchus kisutch | reverse complement strand
CCTTTCAAAACACTCCTTTCATAAAGGAGACAAAGGAGTCGTGGAACAGCTCCTGAATAAGGCTGCAAGTCATCCGCTGTGGATTAGCTGCAGCTGTGGCTATAGCGCTCAGTGGATACTCTTATGCCATTTCAGTGTAGCCACTGTGGAAATGGAAGGAACAGGTACTGTATACTAGCATGGACTGTATGGAGAGGCATCAAAGGAATGGGAATACAGATAGAAATCCACATCTGCTCCACCTTTAGGCTTTCACCACAGAAATAATCATGATGCTGATTGCCATCATTGTCGGTACAGTACAATCACCACCGTGCAATGGCTCCAAAGGCTCTGTTGGTTGGATCATGGCAACACCAGGATTGTGGTTTATGTCCACCGGGCACATATTAGAATATGTGGCTTTGGACTAAAGCATCTACTAATTAATACCACCATGATCATAACCATCATCACCACCATCATCATCATCCCCATCACCATTATTACCATCATCACCATCAGACCATCATCACCATCAACCATCATCACACCATCATTCCCATCATTCCCAACATCATCCCCATCCCCATTAGACCATCAGACCATCATCACCACCATCATCATTATGACCATCAGACCATCATCACCATCACCATCCCGATCACCATCGTAACCATCAGACCATCATCATCACCATCACCCTCATCCTCCTCCTCCTCTTCCTATTCCTCCTCTTCCTCCTCATTGCCCTGTAATGTGCCATCCCTGGGAGTCGGTCCATCTGTATGTAGGTCAGAGTCAGAGATGGTCTGAAACTAAGGGAGAGCAGAGCCTGGGTTCCGGCAGAGCCTTGTGCATTGTACCTGCCATCCATAATGGACGAGGCTCCAGTAATAATATATGAGGGTGGTGAGTAATCTGAGAAGTGGTGGGACACAGAGATACAGAGACTGGCTAGCCTCCTTTTCCCCCAACCCTTCTCAGAACACAGTGGCCGGAACACGACTCCTGCCTGGACACGTCGCATCAAAAACAAACAAGAAGGACACTAAAAATCTTTATTGGAGAACAAACAACAGGGCCATTACCTGGTCACTAGTGCAGCAGAGTAATGGTGGAAAAATTGTAATACTAGAAGGCAATGTCCTACAGCTTATTACAGAATACTACAGTACTTACTACAGAATTCCGTAGTAAACTGTATATACTGCAGAATACTATACTACACACTGTAGTATCCCTCGATCATGTGTAGTACTTACTTTAGAATGTTGTAGTATAGTGTAGAATACTTTAGTAAACTATAGTAATGTTTGCAAAAACACAACACTTTTTTTTACTATTGTAAATACTACAGTATTTCATTTGCATATACCCTGCCCATTTCCCTCCCCATAACCCAATTTGTGCCACTCATAAGTGAGAACCTACATGCCAAGTACAGACCATATATTGTTCCCTGCAGGTTATAGAAAAGAGCAGAACGCTGAACTCCGTTCAGACCACAGTCCTATCTACCTACGGAAAATGTGCTCTTTTAGTATTCTCCCAAAGTTTCCTCAAGGAGAAAGCCTCCACTTCTATGTCATAGATAATAAAACAAAACACTACAGTAAAAACTACAGGAATGTCTGAAAAACACACAGTAGATATTAAAGAGATACTACAATCCGCAAAAACAATACAGTAAATACCACAGTATACTACAGTTATTTATTACAGTATTACTACAGTATAATACCGTAAATACTACAGTGGATACTACAGTAAAGTCACAACAGTGAATACTATAGAATTTATACCATAGTATACAATGGTATTTTCATGTGGAATTGCAAATATTGATTTAGAGAACCAATGATTAGTCATAGAGGGGCAGTATCTTTTTATGCTTTATTTTTCATTCAGTTGTGTAATTTAGTTGAATGGCAAATGTAGACTTGACTAGAGTACCCTAGTATTGTCCTTATAGACAAGGTCAGCAGTTTTTCCTGGGCAGGTGGCCAGTGGTAAAACTCTTCGGCCTTGAGTAGGATTTAATTATCATCATTAGTCACTAGGGCCAGGAGTTTAGACCACGTGACCTGACTAGGAACACTCTGAACCCTACTTATGGACCTTGCTGACCTTCTGCTGTCAACAAAGATCTGAGCCAGCTGTCCTGACATACAGAGCTGTACCAGTCTTACAGCTGTCCTGACATAGCAGTACTGTACCAGTCTTACAGCTGTCCTGACATAGCAGTACTGTACTAGTCTTACAGCTGTCCTGACATAGCAGTACTGTACCAGTCTTACAGCTGTCCTGACATAGCAGTACTGTACTAGTCTTACAGCTGTCGACATAGCAGTACTGTACCAGTCTTACAGCTGTCCTGACATAGCAGTACTATACCAGTCATACAGCTGTCCTGACATAGCAGTACTGTACCAGTCTTACAGCTGTCCTGACATAGCAGTACTATACCAGTCATACAGCTGTCCTGACATAGCAGTACGTACAAGTCTTACAGCTGTCCTGACATAGCAGTACTGTACTAGTCTTACAGCTGTCCTGACATAGCAGTACTATACCAGTCATACACTGTCCTGACCTGACAGAGCAGTACTATACCAGTCATACAGCTGTCCTGACATAGCAGTACTGTCCTAGTCTTACAGCTGTCCTGACATAGCAGTACTGTACCAGTCTTACAGCTGTCCTGACATAGCAGTACTGTACTAGTCTTACAGCTGTCCTGACATAGCAGTACTGTACCAGTCTAACAGCTGTCCTGACATAGCAGTACTGTACTAGTCTTGGCAGCTGTCCTGACATAGCAGTACTGTACCAGTCGTACAGCTGTCCTGACATAGCAGTACTGTACCAGTCGTACAGCTGTCCTGACATAGCAGTACTGTACTAGTCGCACAGCTGTCTGGATCCATATCTCCTGAGACTGCTGAGTCCTAACTCAAAGCTACTGTGGGAGCTTCCGACATCACACTCTTATAATGACCAGCACTTTGACAAGCCAGTCGTGACACATCGCTCTAGTGAGAGGAAGGGGACATGTGGGCTCTGGTGAGAGGAAGGGGACATGTGGGCTCTGGTGAGAGGAAGAGGACATGTGGGCTCTGGTGAGAGGAAGGGGACATTTGGGCTCTGGTGAGAGGAAGGGGACATGTGGGCTCTGGTGAGAGGAAGAGGACATGTGGGAATCTGGTGAGAGGAAGAGGACATGTGGGCTCAGGTGAGAGGAAGAGGACATGTGGGCTCTGGTGAGAGGAAGAGGACATGTGGGCTCTGGTGAGAGGAAGAGGACATGTGGGCTCTGGTGAGAGGAAGAGGACATGTTGGCTCTGGTGAGAGGAAGAGGACATGTGGGCTCTGGTGAGTAGGAAGAGGACATGTGGGATCTTGGTGAGAGGAAGAGGGACATGTGGGCTCAGGTGAGAGGAAGAGGACATGTGGTCTCCTGGTGAGAGGAAGAGGACATGTGGGCTTGTGAGAGGAAAGAGGACATGTGGGCTCTGTGAGAGGAAGAGGACATGTGGGCTCTGGTGAGAGGAAGAGTACATGTGGGCTCTGGTGAGAGGAAGAGGACATGTGGGCTCTGGTGAGAGGAAGTACATGTGGGCCTCTGGTGAGAGGAAGAGGACATGTGGGCCTGGTGAGAGGAAGAGGACATGTGGGCTCTGGTGAGAGGAAGAGGACATGTGGGCTCTGGTGAGAGGAAGAGGACATGTGGGCTCTGGTGAGAGGAAGAGGACATTGGGCTCTGGTGAGAGGAAGAGGACATGTGGGCTCTGGTGAGAGGAAGAGGACATGTTGGCTCTGGTGAGAGGAAGAGGACATGTGGGCTCTGGTGAGAGGAAGAGGACATGTGGGCTCTGGTGAGAGGAAGAGGACATGTGGGCTCTGGTGAGAGGAGAGGACATGTGGGCTCTGGTGAGAGGAAGAGGACATGTGGGCTCTGGTGAGAGGAAGACATGTGGGCTCTGGTGAGAGGAAGAGGACATGTTGGTCTGGTGAGAGGAAGAGGACATGTGGGCTCTGGTGAGAGGAAGAGGACATGTGGGATCTGGTGAGAGGAAGAGGACATGTGGGCTCAGGTGAGAGGAAGAGGACATGTGGGCTCTGGTGAGAGGAATAGGACATGTGGGCTCTGGTGAGAGGAAGAGGACATGTGGGCTCTGGTGAGAGGAAGAGGACATGTGGGCTCTGGTGAGAGGAAGAGGACATGTGGGCTCTGGGTGAGAGGAAGAGGACATGTGGGCTCTGTGAGAGAAGAGGACATGTGGGCTCTGGTGAGAGGAAGAGGACATGTGGGCTCTGTGAGAGGAAGAGGACATGTGGGCTCTGGTGAATGAAGAGGACATGTGGGCTCTGGTGAGAGGAAGAGGACATGTTGGGCTCTGTGGAGAGAGAGGGACATGTTGGCTCTGGTGAGAGGAAGAGACATGTTGGCTCTGGTGAGAGGAAGAGGACATGTGGGCTCTGTGAGAGGAAGAGACAATGTGGGGCTCTGGTGAGAGGAAAGAGGACATGTGGGCTCTGGTGAGAGGAAGAGGACATGTGGGCTATGGTGAGAGGAAGAGGACATGTGGGCTCTGGTGAGAGAAGGGGACATGTGGGCTCTGGTGAGAGAAGAGGACAGTTGGCTCTGGTGAGAGGAAGAGGACATGTTGGCTCTGGTGAGAGGAAGAGGACATGTGGGGCTCTGGTGAGAGGAAGAGGACATGTGGGCTCTGGTGAGAGGAAGAGGACATGTGGGCTCTGGTGAGAGGAAGAGGACATGTGGGCTCTGGTGAGAGGAAGAGGACATGTGGGCTCTGGTGAGAGGAAGAGGACATGTGGGCCTCTGGTAAGAGGAAGAGGACATGTGGGCTCTGGTGAGAGGAAGAGGACAATGTGGGCTCTGGTGAGAGGAAGAGGACATGTGGGCTCTGGTGAGAGGAAGAGGACATGTGGGCTCTGGTGAGAGGAAGGAACAATAAAGCAGATTGGGACCGTTCTATCTCCTGTCCTCCTGTCCTCAGTCCTCTCCCAAGACCAGTCCAAATTGAAGGTGTGTGTGGGGGGACCCCAATAGGTCACCCTCCACCATCCCCCTCCTCCCTCCCCTTCTGCCTCCCTCCCATAAAAAAACTCCATCTATTTAATTAACACAATCCACACTTCTAATGGCCATCGATTTTGGAAGCACTAGGTATGTCATTGCAGAGAGGGTAAGGGTGGGCCGATGTCATTGCAGAGAGAGTAAGGGTGGGGCCGATGTCATTGCAGAGAGGGTAAGGGGTGGGCCGATGTCATTGCAGAGAGGGCAGGGTGGGCCGATGTCATTGCAGAGAGGGTAAGGGTGGGCCGATTGTCACTGCAGAGATGGGTAAGGGTGGGCCGATGTCATTGCAGAGTGGGTAAGGGGGGGCCGATGTCCTTGCAGAGAGGGTAAGGGTGGCCGATGTCATTGTAGAGAGGGGTAAAGGGTGGGCCGATGTCATTGCAGAGAGGGTAAGGGTGGGCCGATTCATTGCAGAGAGGTAAGGGTGGGCCGATGTCATTGCAGAGAGGGTAAGGGTGGGGCCGATGTCATTGCAGAGAGGCCAGGGTGGGCCGATGTCATTGCAGAGAGGGTAAGGGTGGGCCGATGCCATTGCAGAGAGGGTAAGGGTGGGCCGATGCCATTGCAGAGAGGGTAAGGGTGGGCCGATGTCATTGCAGAGTGGGCAGGGTGGGGCCGATGTCATTGCAGAGTGGGTAAGGTTGGCCGATGTCAATTGCAAGAGGGTAAAGGTGTGCCGATTCATTGCAGAGAGGGCAGGGTGGGCCGATGTCATTGCAGAGAGGGTAGGGGTGGGCCGATGTCATTGCAGAGAGGGTAAGGTGGGCCATGTTCATTGCAGAGAGGGTAAGGGTGGGGCCGATGTCATTGCAGAGAGGGCAGGGTGGGCCGATGTCATTGCAGAGAGGGTAAGGGTGGGCCGATGTCATTGCAGAGAGGGCAGGGTGGGCCGGATGTCAGTGCAGAGAGGGTAAGGGTGGGCCGATGTCATTGCAGAGAGGGTAGGGTGGGCCCCCGATGTCATTGCAGAGAGGGTAAGGTGGGCCGATGTCATTGCAGAGAGGGTAAGGGTGGGCCGATGTCATTGCAGAGAGGGTAAGGGTGGGCCGATGTCATTGGCAGAGAGGGTAGGGTGGGGCCATGTCATCATTGCAGAGAGGGTAAGGGTGGGCCGATGTCATGGCAGAGAGGGGCAGGGGTGGGGGCCGATGTCATTGCAGAGAGGGTAAGGGTGGGCCGATGTCATTGCAGAGAGGGCAGGGTGGGCCGATGTCATTGCAGAGAGGGTAAGGGGTGGGCCGATGTCATTGCAGAGAGGGTAAGGGTGGGCCGATGTCATTGCAGAGAGGGTAAGGGTGGGCCGTGTCATTGCAAGAGGGTAAGGGTGGGGCCGATGTCATTGCAGAGTGGGCAGGGTGGGCCGATGTTCATTGCAGAGTGGGCAGGGTGGGCCGATGCGTCAGAAAAGCAACCCGGGGCGAAAATAAACCGGAGTTCCATCATACTTTGTGTGATAGATAGTGGCATCAGACGTGTAAACCTGCCAGCCTGGGAGGAAATCGATTGAGAATTGCAGCACGATAGGATGCATCAATCACGACTCTGCTGTTTATGGGTGAGAGGAAGAGAGGGACCGAGAGAGAGAGAGAGAGAGAGAGAGAGAGAGAGAGAGAGAGAGAGAGAGAGAGAGAGAGAGAGAGAGAGGAGAGAGAGGAGAGAGAGAGAGAGAGAGAGAGAGAGAGAGAGAGAGAGAGAGAGAGAGAGAGAGAGAGAGAGAGAGAGAGAGAGAGAGAGAGAGAGAGAGAGAGAGAGAGAGAGAGAGAGAGAGAGAGAGAGAGAGAGAGAGAGAGAGAGAGAGAGAGAGAGAGAGAGAGAGAGAGAGAGAGAGAGAGAGAGAGAGAGAGAGAGAGAGAGAGAGAGAGAGAGAGAGAGAGAGAGAGAGAGAGAGAGAGAGAAAAAAATAATAAAGGACAGTTAGACAAATACATAAACACTAACAGAGCTCTCATTAATAAAAGCTTTGACAGCCTCTTGATGTTGAGCTTCAAAAGTGGAAAGAGGGGCAGAGAGGAAGGTGTGTCAGATGGGGGAGATGATAGAGCAAGGGATTAGGAAAGGGCAGAGGCTAGATGCATCCTGTGGCTGGAGTTGCCAGTGGTGTGTCCCCAACATGGGGCTACTGGGGGTCCTCTGAACAAATCGAGCCCAGGATCTGAGGCCTAGGCTGGGAATGTCCAAGGGGTGCCCATTTTGTTTTTTGCCCTAGCACTACACAGCTGATTCAACTAATCAACTAATCGTTCAGCTTTGATCATTTGAATCAGCTGTGTAGTATTAGGGCAAAAAACTAAAACTGCACCCCTTGGGATCGCTGCCCCAACCCTAACCTCAACCTCAACCCTAACCTTAAATCAAAATCTAACCTTAACCCTAAACCTTAACTCTAATTCTAAACACTAAACCCCCTAGAAATAGCCTTTTTCTTTGTGGGGACCGGCAACATGTACTAACTCCTAAGCATTAAATAGCATTTGTCCTCATGGGGAAGTGGGAAATGTCCCCAGGAGGGATACTTTTATTTGTTTTACTATCCTTGTGGGGACTTTAGGTCCCTACAAGGATAGAAGAACCAACCGCCGACACACACACACACACACACACACATTCTCTACCCCTCCCCATCTGTTATCATAGCCAGGCTACTGTCAAACATCCTTACCTTCTGACCATGTGATGACAGCATTCTGTCCCTGCGCTCCACTGTTGATAATGCGAGCTCATAAAATTAAATTGCGTTTGCACACACATTCATTGCCATGCAATGTCATGGGAGATGGGAGGAAATGGGGAAGAATGAAGCAGAGTGGAACCATTCTACTTCCTGACCTCCTGTTCTCTCCCAACCCAGCCCAAATTGAAGGTGTGTGTGTTGTGGGTATGTGCACTGCGGTTGTGTGTGTGTGTGTGTGGGGGGGGGGGGACCCCTCCCTCCCCTCAAAAATTCAATCTATTTAATTAAAATGTTCTACACTTCTAAATGCCCATCGATTTTGGAAGCACCTAGGCAATGTCATTTTAGCGAGAGAGTGGGCAGGGTGGGCCGATGCCTCAGAAAAGCAAGATGGGGTGGAAATAGTTTGTGTGATTATATAGGTGGTCTGGCAGCAAGACATGTGAACCTGCCAGTCTGGGAGGAAATCTATGGAGAATTGGCAACACAATAGGACCCATCAATCACGACTCAGCTGTTTCTGGGTGAGAGTGAGTGAGTGAGAGAGAGAGAGAGAGAGAGAGAGAGAGAGAGAGAGAGTGAGAGAGAGAGAGAGAGAGAGAGAGAGAGAGAGAGAGAGAGAGAGAGAGAGAGAGAGGAGAGAGAGAGAGAGAGAGAGAGAGAGAGAGAGAGAGAGAGAGAGAACAGGGAAAATAAAGGACAGATAAAAAATAAAATAATTCACAAATACTCTTGATGTTGAGCTTCAAAAGTGGGGATATTTGTGTGCACGTGTGTGTGAGTGTGTCTGTGGGCACACGTGTGTGTTTGGTACAGTCAGACGGGGGAGATGATAGACAGGGATTAGGAAAGGGCAGAGGCCGGATGCATCCTGTGGCTGGAGTTGCCAGCGGCGTGCCCCCAACATGGGGCCTACAAGGGGTCCTCTGAACAAATCGAGCTCCAGGATCCAATTTTTCTAATGTTATCGATCCAGATTTTGGCTATCAGATAGGATTAAATGCATAGAAATAGAATGGATAGAATGGGTTTGTGGCAGTACGTCCAACCGGCCTCACAACTGCAGACCACGTGTATAGTGTCATGTGGGCGAGCGATTTCCTGATGTCAACGTTGTGAACAGAGTGCCCCATGGTGGTGGTGGGATTATGGTTTGGGCAGGCATAAGCTACGGACAACGAACACAATTGCATTTTATCGGTGGTCATTTGAATGCACAGAGATAACATAAAGAGATCCTGAGACCCATTGTCTTGACATTCATCCACCACCATCACCTCATGTTTCAGCACGATAATACATGTTGCAAGGATCTGTACACAATTCCTGGAAGCTGAAAATGTCCCAGTTCTCACCAGACATATCACCCATTGAGCATGTTTGGGATGGATCGACGTGTACGACAACGTGTTCCAGTTCCCGGCAATATCCAGCAACTTAGGACAGCCATTGAAGAGGAGTGAGACAATATTCCACAAGCCGCAATCCACAGCCTGATCAACTCTATGTGAAGGAGATATGTGGCGCTGCATGAGGCAAAGGGTGGTCACACCAGATACTGACTGGTTTTCTGATCCACGCCCCTACCTTTTTTTAAAGGTATCTGTGACCAACAGATGCATATCTGTATCCCCAGTCATGTGAAATCCATAGATTAGGACCTAATTTATTTATTTCAATTGACTGATTTCCTTATATGAACTGTAACTCAGTAAAATCTTTGAAATTGTTTCATGTTGTGTTTATATTTTTTGTTCAGTGTATATCTGGGGTCAACCGTCTGTAGGGTCTATATCTCAACATACCTGTGGGATGGAAATGCTCAACCCCCTCCTGTACTCCCTGTTCACCCATGACTGCGTGGCCACGCACACTTCCAACTCAATCATCAAGTTTGCTGACGACACAACAGTGGTAGGCCTGATTACCAACAATGACGAGACAGCCTACAGGGAGGAGGTGATAGCCCGGTGCCAGGAAAATAAGCTCTCCCTCAAAGTCAACAAAACGAAGGAGCTGATCATGGACTACTGGAGACAGCAGAGAAAGCACGCCTCCATCCACATCGATGGGGCCGCAGAGGAGAGGGTCAAAAGCTTCAAGTTGGTCGGCGTGCACATCACTGACAACCTTAAATGGTCCATTCACACAAACAATGTGATGAAGAAGGCACATCAGTGCCTCTTCAACCTCAGGAGACTGAAGAAATTTGGCTTGGCCACTAAGAACCTCACAAACTTCTACAGATGCACCACTGAGAGCATCCTATCAGGCTATATCACCGCCTGGTACAGCAATTACACCATCCGCAACCGCAGGGCTCTCCAGAGGGTGGTGCAGTCAGCCCAACGCATCACCAAACAGCTACTAAACAGCTTCTATCTCCAGGCAATCAGACTGGTAAACAGTCACCACTACCCGGCCTCCGCCCCGTACCATGCCCTGAACCTTAGTCACAGTTACTAGCCATCCTCTACCCGGTACTCTAACCTGCACCTTAAAGACTGCTTTGCCCTATGTACATAGAGTCATTGAACACTGGTCACTTTAATAATGTTTACATACTGTTTCCCCCACTTTATGTGTATATACTGTATTCTAGTCAAGCCTCATCCTACCTACAGAGCTTTCAGAAACAATTCACATCCATTGACTTTTTCCACATTTTGTTGCGTTACAGCCTGAATTTAAAATGGATTACAGTTTTCCCAATTGCCAAAAGACAATTTTGCAAACTAGACTGGTTTTATCAAAATACTTAACACAACTCACAAAACCACACACCCAAACTGCAAAAGACCTCTTATATCCTGCAACATGAAGCACTGCAACCAAAACCACACACCCAAACTGCAAAATACCTCTTATATCCTGCAACATGAAGCCCTGCAACCAAAACCACACACCCAAACTGCAAAATACCTCTTATATCCTGCAACATGAAGCACTGCAACCAAAACTACAGATAGCATTATCAAAATCAAACATTTGCATGAAATGGCCCACACTTCATTCATATTACCAGATGTTTGTCTAACCAACTACACACTGCTGGGCATAATGAAAATCCCTCTCATCTTAGTATGCTTTGCCATAATACTAAAATAGTTACAATTGTAGAAAATTATTCAGATGCACAGAAATATTTGCAGATACATACACATGCTGTTGAAACAGCATATGCACAGCAGATATATTTACATTGGACTGAACAAAAATATGCTCACAAAAAAACAGTAAACTGAAAAAGAAAATTGCTGAAAAAATATCTAGAAAAAAGAGGCAAGAAAAATAATTAGGCAGCATCTTGCCGCACAGCTGGGTCTGGCCACAACGCCTCGTCCACATCACAGCTGGGTCTGGCCACAACGCCTCGTCCACATCACAGGCAATATCTTCCCTTGCCAGACATCGAGGGAAGAAGTGCCTTGAGTGCCTTATCCATCCCTGGATCGCACCCACATCAATCTCATCACATGCCTCTTCCATAGCCTGTACAAGAGGCCTGCGCACAAAGGGCTGCCGGTCGTATACCTTCCACGTATACCTTCCACGTATACCTTCCACGTATACCTTCCACCGCCGTGCCGAAAACAACTCTTCTATTGGGTTCAGAAATGGTGAGTGTGGTGGGAGGTTTTGCACGAGAAATGGTGGGTGGTCAGCAAACCAGTTTTGGACTGGTGCTGCACGATGAAAGCTCACGTTGTCCCAAACTACAACGTACCGGGTTCTTTGACAGCAGTCAATATTGTACTTACATCCACATATGGTCGTCTGACCTCTTGGTTTCTTTGAGAGTTTCTCTCAAACGGCACCTTATAAAGTTGTTTCATTCTGATTTGGTTTCGCGTGAGAATGCGATCCAATGTGGACAGACTGACTCGTTGAATGTTGTTGAATATGGTGTTGTCTTAGATGATGTGGCTTTGAATTTATCGTAATCTGATTTCATTATTTTCCAAAACCAAGTTTACAATGTTAGCTTCCTGAACCCCGGTGAACATGCGGCCTCTTCCTCCACCATGGTTGGCTCTCTCAGTCCTTTAGAAAAACATAATAATAATATTTTGAGCTTGGACAATTCTACAGGAAATGTGTGCAGTTAGTGTATGACATCAGCCATTCATGAAGTAAACAGGTGTCACCCAACTGATACACTATGACATGGGGTGCATTACATAGTGTGAAAGAAATTTAGGTTACATACCTGTACTCCATTCTAAATCCCCAGATGACACATGCGACAGTAAAACGGCTCAAGTTGGGCTGCACTCTCTGTCCAGCCTCTCGCATTGTCAGCCCATGGTTGATGACATGATCAACTAAGGTTGCTCTGATTTCATTTGAAAGTTGTTGTCTTCTTTGGCCATGAACTCCTCTACCAGCTCTACCCCTACCTCTCACTCCTCCTTCCCCTCTCATTCTCACCCTCCCTCTTCCATTGTTGTTGTAAAACCAAAGGTGGTGTGGTCTTTTCGTAGTGCTTACTTCCTGATTGAAGTGGTAACAATTAACCATTGAGGTGTTTGGCCAGGTGGCACATGTATTGGCCAATGTAGTGTATTGGCTCATGTAGTGTCATTTTGAATGGCAGTGTTTTGAAATGGCAAACATGTGACTTTATGTCAGATTGTTGTGTCTTATGCAGAGAACCGTGTGCAGTGCATTTAGAAAGTGCCATTTTGAATTGCAAAATGTGCGTAAAGCAGAAAATGTGTTTAGACTTTTGGAGACTTGAGAAGAGGTTTTGCTCTCTGTGTGTCAGTTTAAATAATTGTGCTGTGCATTTCATTTTAGTGTGTTAGCAATTGGAAAAAAATGTAAATTGAAATTGGTGTGTTACTGGCCTACACACAATATCCCATAATGTGAACGTGGAATTATGCTTTTAGAAGCTGGTTGAGAGAATGTCAAGAGTGTGAAAAGCTGTCATCAAGGCAAAGGACGGCTACTTCGAAGAATATAAAATATAAAATACATTTTGATTTGTTTATAGTTTTTTCCAACTGCTTACACACAAAATCTTTTCATGTCACATGATTTTTGAAACCTCTCACTCAAAGTGCAAAACTACACACCAAATGTGAAAAACCATAAGGTATTTCTCAGCCTTTGACTCAGTTGTCAATTGCATAAAACACTTTTTTCAAAATACTACACACAATTCTCAACCTAAAACACAAAAATCTAACAGGAAATGACTTGCTTTCCTTTTCCAAACACAACCAATCAAAATGCTACACGTATTCACCAGGTCACACACACAGTCCTCACATGTGCAAACACTAA
The DNA here is from genome assembly GCF_002021735.2 of Oncorhynchus kisutch. NCBI lineage: Eukaryota > Metazoa > Chordata > Actinopteri > Salmoniformes > Salmonidae > Oncorhynchus > Oncorhynchus kisutch. Next base: position 22,028 of record NW_022264099.1, on the reverse strand, counting down.
TAGCTTAACTGATCACTAACCAATCACTGTTTTACTGTAGTATAGGCCTATAAATAGGTCAAAGGTCAGATTACCTGTTTTGAACAATGGATGCCAACAATGGACAGAGAGCAAGAGGAGTAGGAGGGAGAGGAAGAGGATGAGGGCAAAGAAAAGAAGGAAGGAGAGGCATCTCTAATGAGATTTGGGCAAAATTTGTTGATCATGTGATCAACCACGGTTTGACCATGAGAGAGGCTGGACTGAGAGTCCAGCCCAATTTGAGTCAATTGACAGTGGCGTCCATAATTCGAACCTTCAGAAATGAGAACAGGTATGCAACTATCTAATGACTATTTTAGCATTACAGTAATGTACTGTAAAATACGTATGACTTCATAGTATTGCATAAACATTTGTAACTCTAAGCCATCCATTTACTGCACTGCATTAAATGAATAAGGTTGGTTATCATGCTGTACTAAATTTTTTTGTACATTGTTTACAGTTCCTATGCTGAAAACATACTGTGTTTGAATTCTGTACAGAGTGGAAAGGCAAAGACATCATGGAGGACGAGGACACTTATTTACAGATGTACAAGAGACTGCAATTATAAATATGGTCTATGTGGGGGCATAGAGGTTGCCTCTGTCCAAGGTTGGATATGCCATGCTAGGAGATTCTTCCATCGATGTTTGGCAAGAGAAAACCTATCTTGTGATGTGGACGAAGTATCGTGGCCAGACTCAGGCCGGAGAAGAGATGAAGCGTAGCTTAGCACTGGTGACAGTGAGGAAGGAAAGCAGCTCAATTTAGTGCCGTCAGAAAGAAAATGAGAGATCACCCATCAATCTGATTGGACGTGAGCAAGGTCCTCCTGATTGAACATTTGACCCGGTGACAATGACTGACGAGTCATCAGCGATGAGTCCACCACTGCAGCGCCCTTGGACCAGACCACTTCAAATTAAACCCCAGTTGCACCTTGGGATGTCACGGGAAGCTGTGTCACGGCAACAGGAGGTTGGGGGAGCGAGGATTCTGTTGTCATCTCAAAAATGTATCCTTTCATGTGTGCCGAAGCAGACACATAGACGCACGGATACATTTGTCTCTACGTCACACAAAAGCATACACACACACCCACACACCCCCTCCCCCGCTCACACACACACCCCAGAGGGGAATATGAATATGACTGAGCACGATGACTGTGGAACCCTACAGGGCACATCAAATCAGCAGACCCCATACCGTTGTATACAGACTTATACATAGAACACCAATAAGGACTGAGTGTTTAAGAGCACTTCAGTGAATGGGCAACATGTGTCTTGATGTTACAGCAGCACTAAAGTCTGATGGAATGTATACAGTGCAAGATCAGATAGAATGGTTTTACACAGCCACTGACTCATAATCGTGTGATAATCTGATTTTATCGTTCAAATATCAAAGCAGCGTTTCTTCATGTACGACCCAGCCTTTTGACACGTGCCACTTTCACACAGCCCACCACAGCTCTGTCAAAACAGCTAACATGTTCACTTGTCTCATGTAGCAGTTTTTTATCATTCATTCACCATTTGTCATTTGGAGAAAAAAAGGAGGTACAGGGGGGGAGATGCCATCTTGTCATCATTGTCATCAAATCTTCAGGTCACTTTTCAATAATGGCTTTTTTAGGCTGCTCCCTAATTGGAGCATATCTCTCAATACTGACCTATTTTCCCCCTATAGCTGCCTTCTTCTCTACTAAATCCAACACAGCCTCACTGGGCCAATATGGCTGAACTGATCCTATAAAGGGCGGATTGGATGGATTGGGACTGCATGTTCTTTTGCATTGCAACAAAAGGATTTGGTTTACTCTGTTTTGATGACTGAATGACTAGAATCTCTCTCTAAGCTTAGAATATTCCATCCTGTATGCATGTGGGTTCACCCCCCCCCTCTCTTTACTTCTTTGAGCGAACCTTGGAAAGCATGTGTGTGTGTCCTCTTCAAATGGAGCTGGGTGAAACAGGATAGAGGGGGAGTGTGTGGTACCCTTGAGCACAAAACACTTTATAAATAACTGAGACACATGCCCAAGGCTCATTACCATTAAACAACCCCCCACCTCAAACAACACCGTCCCAGATATTAATAAATGTCAAACTGTGGAGCGGAGGGAGAAGGGAGGGAGGGAGGAGGAGGGAGTTCAAGGGCTGAGCAGTGGGAGTTACTGCAGGCAGCCACAGCACTAGAAACACACACAGGTGGTAGCTGGGTGGTGTGTGTGTGTGTGTGTGTGTGTGTGTGTGTGTGTGTGTGTGTGTGTGTGTGTGTGTGTGTGTGTGTGTGTGTGTGTGTGTGTGTGTTACATAGACACAAATCGACTCCTCATCGTTTTAATGCTTCTGGTATTTTTGCTGTGCTCTCACACTGTGCTATTGCCTGTGTGAGAGATGGCAAAATTGCTAAGAAATATCCACGTGTTATTACGAAAAGAAACTGAGAGCGGTTTTATATTCATGGGTTTTTACATGATGTATCTAGCATTGAATGGATTTAAAGCAGACCACTCCCTGAAATCTACTTCGCGTAATTGAAATAATCCATCCAAAATTTGGAAAGTAGTGAAGTGTTTGGAGTGCAAAAAAGACACACAGCTTCCCAAACAATTGTTGGTAGACACACAGATTGTAACTGAGAGAACCTCCATTCTGAAAGCCTTGAATCAGCATTTTTTAGATGCAGGCAGTTTATTTGAAAAGTCAAAGGTATAATTGAGCCCCCTATGAATTTACCTGACACCCCTGTGCACTCCTTCACCAGGTTCTCCTTTTCATCCTTCTCTGTTTCAGAAGTGTGTAAAGCCCTGAAAGAAATAGATGGTAAAAAATCCCCTGGCCCTGATGAACTAGACCCCCGCTTCCTATACCTAACTGCAGACATCATTGCCCCCCCTTAACATGTATTTTAACCTTACGCTTGATGTTAAGGAAATCCCCAAGTTATGGAAATCTGCTGTTGTACTGCCTCTCCTGAAAGGTGGAGATCCTTCGCTAGTCGACCCATATCAAAATTGTCTGTCAAAGGTACTGGAGTCATTAGTTAGTAGTCAGCTAAAGGCCTACTTCCAAGAAAACAACATCTTAAATGGAATGCAATCAGGTTTTAGGTCTGGCCACAGCACTGTTTCAGCAACATTGCTGAACATTGCTGATTTAAATGACATCCACTGTGCTCTTGATAAGAAGTTACATTGTGTGTCTGTCTTTATTGATTTGTCGAAGGCTTTTGACACCATGGACCATGCTGTGTTAGTGCAAAGGTTAAAATGTTGTGGAATTACTGGTCATGCTTTAGATTGGTTTATAAATTACCTATCAAGTCGTACACAATGTGTAATGGCGGATGGTTGTAAATCTGAGTCCATAGAGGTGTGTTCAGGTGTTCCACAAGGTTCTATGTTGAGCCCACTGGTGTTCATTTTGTATATCAACAACATTGGGGATCTTATTGAAACAGTTGATGTTCATTTTTATGCAGATGATACTGTTCTTTATTCAAGTGGTAGTAGTTTATCTTTTGGATTTTGAAAATGCCCAAAGAGCATTTAACATCATACAATAGAATCTGTATATATATTTTTTTAACCTTTATTTAACCAGGCAAGTCAGTTAAGAACAAATTCTTATTTTCAACGGCCTAGGAACAGTGGGTTAACTGCCTGTTCAGGGGCAGAACGACAGATTTGTACCTTGTCAGCTCAGGGGTTTGAACTTGCAACCTTCCGGTTACTAGTCCAACGCTCTAACCACTAGGCTACCCTGCAGTATGATTTAAAGCTGGTTCTAAATTCAGGTATAACAAAATGCATGGTATTTTCAAATGCCAGGTATGTTACTAATTATGTCATTGCTACATTGGCTGGACATACTATTGAGCAAGTTAAAGTGTACAAATATTTGTGTGTGTGGGTTGATGATAAGCTGAGATTCACTGTGCATGTAGAGAACTTGATAAGGAAGCTCAAGCTGAAAATAGGTTTTTATCACCTGCATAAGGCTTGTTTTTCTTTTGAGGCCAGGAAGGAGCTGGTACGATGTACATTACTGGCGGTTTTAGATTTGAGTGATGTTATATATATGCAGGCCTCAACCACGACCCTGAGAGCACTTGATTCAGTGTATCCTGCAGCCCTCAGGTTCATTACAAATTAAAAACGTCTAACACATCATTGTGATCTCTACAGCGCTGTTGGCTGGTCGTCATTGACCTTGCGTAGGCTTAAACACTGGTATACACTGATTTAAAAGGCAATATTGCATCAAATGCCATTTTATCTCTGTTATTTTTTAGCCAGGTCGGTAAATAAATATCAATTACGGTCCCATTCTCATTTGCTTCTAACAGTACCAAAACTTAGAACAGGTCACGGTAGAAATAGTTTTAGTTACTTAGCTCCGTGGTCCTGGAATTATCTCCTGAACATTTAAAAATTTGATGATCTAGTTTCGTTGGTGGAGATTAAACACTTGATCGATGTATATATCATAGAAAAGTGTACTTGTTTTTAGGCCAGCTGTTTTTAGTCAAGACTTTCATGTTTTTAACATAAAATGTTTTTGTTGTACTGTATGTGTGTTTAATGTTGTGTTTAATGTTGTGTTAGTATATGTAGTGTGTGTTAGTGTATGTAGTGTGTGTTAGTGTATGTAGTGTGTGTTAGTGTATGTAGTGTGTGTTAGTGTATGTAGTGTGTGTTAGTGTATGTAGTGTGTGTTAGTGTATGTAGTGTGTGTTAGTGTATGTAGTGTGTGTTAGTGTATGTAGTGTGTGTTAGTGTATGTAGTGTGTGTTAGTGTATGTAGTGTGTGTTAGTGTATGTAGTGTGTGTTAGTGTATGTAGTGTGTGTTAGTGTATGTAGTGTGTGTTAGTGTATGTAGTGTGTGTTAGTGTATGTAGTGTGTGTTAGTGTATGTAGTGTGTGTTCGTGTATGTAGTGTGTGTTCGTGTATGTAGTGTGTGTTAGTGTATGTAGTGTGTGTTAGTGTATGTAGTGTGTGTTAGTGTATGTAGTGTGTGTTAGTGTATGTAGTGTGTGTTAGTGTATGTAGTGTGTGTTAGTGTATGTAGTGTGTGTTAGTGTATGTAGTGTGTGTTAGTGTATGTAAGTTGTTTTGTCTGAAACATTGTTCCCCCTGCTGCTATTGGACCAGGTATCTCTTGGAAAAGAGATGTTATCTCAATGAGGAAAACCTGTATAAATAAAGGTAAAATAAAAAAATAAAAAAATACTTCCGTGTATTTGGAGCATGTGACAAAATAACAAATATTTGATTTGTATGTATAGTGTAAGGTATATGTCAGTGTGTATAGAGTAAGGTATATTTCAGTGTGTATGGTGTAAGGTATATTTCAGTGTGTATGGTGTAAGGTATATTTCAGTGTGTGTAGGGTAAGGTATATTTCAGTGTGTATAGAGTAAGGTATATTTCAGTGTGTGTAGGGTAAGGTATATTTCAGTGTGTATAGTGTAAGGTATATTTCAGTGTGTATGGTGTAAGGTATATTTCAGTGTGTGTAGGGTAAGGTATATTTCAGTGTGTGTAGGGTAAGGTATATTTCAGTGTGTATAGAGTAAGGTATATTTCAGTGTGTATAGAGTAAGGTATATTTCAGTGTGTGTAGGGTAAGGTATATTTCAGTGTGTATAGTGTAAGGTATATTTCAGTGTGTATAGTGTAAGGTATATTTCAGTGTGTGTAGAGTAAGGTATATTTCAGTGTGTATAGTGTAAGGTATATTTCAGTGTGTGTAGAGTAAGGTATATTTCAGTGTGTGTAGGGTAAGGTATATTTCAGTGTGTATAGAGTAAGGTATATTTCAGTGTGTGTAGGGTAAGGTATATTTCAGTGTGTATAGTGTAAGGTATATTTCAGTGTGTATGGTGTAAGGTATATTTCAGTGTGTGTAGGGTAAGGTATATTTCAGTGTGTGTAGGGTAAGGTATATTTCAGTGTGTATAGAGTAAGGTATATTTCAGTGTGTATAGAGTAAGGTATATTTCAGTGTGTGTAGGGTAAGGTATATTTCAGTGTGTATAGTGTAAGGTATATTTCAGTGTGTATAGTGTAAGGTATATTTCAGTGTGTGTAGAGTAAGGTATATTTCAGTGTGTATAGTGTAAGGTATATTTCAGTGTGTGTAGAGTAAGGTATATTTCAGTGTGTGTAGGGTAAGGTATATTTCAGTGTGTATAGTGTAAGGTATATTTCAGTGTGTGTAGGGTAAGGTATATTTCAGTGTGTGTAGAGTAAGGTATATTTCAGTGTGTATTGAGTAAGGTATATTTCAGTGTGTATTGAGTAAGGAATATTTCAGTGTGTATAGAGTAAGGTATATTTCAGTGTGTGTAGGGTAAGGTATATTTCAGTGTGTATAGTGTAAGGTATATTTCAGTGTGTATGGTGTAAGGTATATTTCAGTGTGTATAGAGTAAGGTATATGTCAGTGTGTATAGAGTAAGGTATATTTCAGTGTGTGTAGGGTAAGGTATATTTCAGTGTGTGTAGAGTAAGGTATATTTCAGTGTGTGTAGGGTAAGGTATATTTCAGTGTGTATAGTGTAAGGTATATTTCAGTGTGTATGTGTAGAGTAAGGTATATTTCAGTGTGGATAGAGTAAGGTATATGTCAGTGTGTATAGAGTAAGGATTATTTCAGTGTGTATGTGTAGAGTAAGGTATATTTCAGTGTGTATAGTGTAAGGTATATTTCAGTGTGTATAGAGTAAGGTATATTTCAGTGTGTATAGAGTAATGTATATTTCAGTGTGTATGTGTAGAGTAAGATGCATTTCAGTGTTTATCGTGTGAGCACCTCTGAGACATAGATCCCTCTCCTAAGCCCAGGGTGGTGAGGTAGACTCCTGAAATAGACATGTGATATAGCAACACGTTCTCTCTGTCTCCACACTCACTCACACCAGTGGAGGCTTCTCAGAGGAGTAAGGGGAGGACCATCCTCCTCAGTGAATTTTATAAAAATAAAAATAGTGAAACATTTCAAAGTTATCATTTTAAGTAGAATTATACTATATATTCACGTCACCAAATAATTAAGTTCTACAGTAGACTCAACAGCACTCTGTACGGTAGCACAATGGTGTAGCCGGAGGACAGCTAGCTTCCATCCTTCTCTGGGTACATTGACTTCATGGTTCTCCCCCCTCTTCCATCGAGATACACAATAATTATAACTACATCCGGAGGACGTCCTCCAACCTATCAGAGCTTGCATATGAACTGACATGTTGCAACCACGGCCCACCGGTGTAACTGCTAAATTGCTTACTGACTGTACACTGTACTGCATGATTGTAGCTGTTTTACTAACGTGTTAGTTCTATTATCTATGTTGACTATGACATTACTTTAGCTAATATGGTGACAATGATGTAGGCTGTATGTAATGGTTATGATATGGTTTTGCTTTGAAAGGTTTTTTCGCCTGGTCACATACAGTTGTTATGTTGTGCATTGTTGTCCAGAAGTGAAGGGAAAAGTTGAGTGGAGAGTGCATATTTTCGAAAAGGAATACAACGTGGCTGCTATGAAACTGAACTGTGTTTACGTGTGATCAGGGGTGTATTCATTCCGCCAATTCTGTTGAGAAACATTTCTTAAACGGAAGCAAACGGAACAAAACGGGGATAAACATACTTGAATATGTTTTAAAAAAAAACACTTGTTTGCCCAATAAAAACACTTGTTTGCAACTATTGGACTAATGATTACACCCTAGATCAGCTACTGTAGATGCAGGCAAGAGTGTGCAAGGCGGTATTGAATGTGTTACTGTCTGTCCATGTGTCACCGTCTGTCATCTCTCAACCTGTGTACATTTACGTTGTAAACTTTTATTTATAGGTTGTAGCAACCTCATGATGGGTATAGGGAAATATCAAGTATCATGTAGTAGCCTAAACTTATCGATGTTATATTTAACTGGGGGAATGGAATATGAATGACAGTCATCCAACATGCTGTAATAGAAATAAGGCCATGCTCATGAAAAAAAGAAATGTCCTCCCTCATCTTAAACGGCACCGACGGCCACTGACTCACACATACAGTAACCTAGGACCAACATTAATACTCATTAGTCTATGTTAACTGCAAAACAATTAGCAGTCCTGTAATCCTATCAGCAGAATGTGGTTTTGGGAACACACGCACACACACTTTTCTTGAAAGTGAGGTGAGAAAATGGGCTGAAAGTTCTGCGGTGGTGGGTCTATTAACTCCCACTGTGTGACCTATCCAATAGAACCCCCCACTGGACACAAACGTCAGTTCAATGTCTAGTTTTGATTTACATTTGGTTGAGTTGTCGACTAACATGAATTCAACGTGAAATCCACAAAAAGGGTCACCATGTCAATGGATTTGGGTTCAATCTTGGTGAAGAAAAGACGAAAGGCCCTTATGTTGATGACTTTTTGCTAATCGAATACATTTTCCACTTTGATTCAACGTCATCACATACATTTCTTAGGTTGAAATGATGTGGAAACAATGTTGATTCAACAATAGTGGCACAGTCACTCATACACTGAGTATACCAAACATTAGGAACACCTTCCTAGTATTGAGTTGCACCCCTCCCCCTTTTGCCATGAGAACAGGCTTAAGTCGTCGGGGCATGGACGCTACAAAGTGTTGAAAGCGTTCCACAGGAATGCTGGCCCATGTTGACTCCAATGCTTCCCAGAATTGTGTCAAGTAGGCTGGATGTCCTTTGGGTGGTGGACCTTGATACAAACAGAAAACTGTTGAGTGTGAAAAACCCAGCAGAGTTGCAGTTCTTGACACAAACCTGTCACGTCTACTCCCACTCTCCCTCTCTGGCGCTCGATGTAGCCAGTTTATTCATTATTACGCACACCTGCCACCATCGTTACGCGCACCTGCTCCTAATGAGACTCACCTGGACTCCATCACCTTCCTGATTACCTCCCCTATATCTGTCACTCCCTTTGGTTCTTACCCCAGGCATTATTGACTCTGTTTCTGTGTTTCATGTCTGTATGCTACTCGTGGTTTCTTGTTCCATGTTCCGTGTAAATTCCCTCCCTGTACTTTCTTCAGGATTCTTAGGGTACACGAGCCATAACGCAGTGTGCCTGATACCTGCTACAACACCCCGTTCAAGGCCACTTCAGTGTGTTGTCTTGTCCATTCACCCTCTGAATGACACACAATCCATGTCTCAATTGTCTCAAGTCTTAAAAATCCTTCTTTAACCTGTCTCCTCCCCTTCATCTACACTGATTGAAGTGGATTTAACAAATTACATCTATAAGGGTTCATAGCTTTCACCTGAATTCACCTGGTCAGTCTATGTCATGGAAAGATGTCATGTTGGTCAGTCTATGTCATATTCTTAATGTTTTGTATACTCAGTGTAGATCTCGCATGTCTATGTCCAATAGAGAGGAGAACATGTCATACCGTACATGATACTGGGACAATAACATCACCACATAATATAACCAATAACATTACCACATATATAACCAATAACATTACCACATAATATAACCACACAATATAACCAATAACATAACCGCATAATATAACCAATAACATAACCACATAATATAACCACAAAATATTATCAATAACATAACCACATAACATAACCACATGATATAACCACATAACATAACATAACCACATAACATAACCGCATAATATAACCAATAACATAACCACATAATATAACCACAAAATATTATCAATAACATAACCACATAACATAACCACATAATATAACCACAAACTATAACAAAATTACATTACCATATAATATAACCACATAATATAACCAATATCATAACCACATAATATAACCACATAATATAACCACATAATATAACCACATAACATAACCACATAAAATAACCACATAATATAACCACATAACATAACCACATAATATAACCGCATAATATAATCAATAACATAACCACATAATATAATCAATAACATAACCACATAATATAACCAATAACATAACCACATAATATAACCAATAACATAACCACATAATATAACATAACCACATAATATAACCACATAATATAATCAATAACATAACCACATAATATAATCAATAACATAACCACATAATATAACCAATAATATAACCACATAACATAACCACATAAAATAACCGCATAATATAATCAATAACATAACCACATAATATAACATAACCACATAATATAATCAATAATATAACCACATAATATAACATAACCACATAATATAATCAATAACATAACCACATAATATAATCAATAACATAACCACATAATATAACCAATAATATAACCACATAATATAACATAACCACATAATATAATCAATAACATAACCACATAATATAACATAACCGCATAATATAATCAATAATATAACCACATAATATAATCAATAATATAACCACATAACATAACCACATAACATAACCACATAATATAATCAATAACATAACCAATAACATAACCGCATAATATAATCAATAACATAACCACATAATATAATCAATAACATAACCAATAACATAACCACATAATATAACCACATAATATAACCAATAACATAACCACATAATATAACCACATAATATAATCAATAACATAACCACATAATATAATCAATAACATAACCACATAATATAACATAACCACATAATATAACCACATAATATAACCAATAACATAACCACATAATATAACCACATAATATAATCAATAACATAACCACATAATATAGCCAATAACATAACCACATAATATAACCACATAACAACCACATAATATAACCAATAACATAACCACATAACATAACATAACCACATAACATAACCACATAACATAACCACATAACATAACCACATAACATAACATAACCACATAACATAACATAACCACATAACATAACCACATAACATAACCACATAATATAATCAATAGGGTTCGAGGCAGCAGGCAGGGCACTCTAGCATCACCCCAGGTGAGAAGGCACCATTCTCACCCAGAACCCTCTGTTACACACATGTTTTTGTTTGTTACTTTTCCTGAGTTTTCCCCGCATTCCCAGCATAAGGCGCTCGTCGATTCAGGCGCGGCTGGGAATTTTATTGACAGATCATTTGCCCATAGTTTATGGATCCCCATCGTTCCCGTTGATGTGCCCTTCCCCGTTCACGCCTTAGATAGTCGACCATTAGGGTCAGAGTTGATTAGGGAGGTCACCGCTCCTTTGGGCATGGTGACGCAGGGGGGTCATACGGAGAGAATTAGTCTCTTCATGATTGACTCTCCTGCGTTTCCCGTGGTGCTGGGCCTACCCTGGTTAGTTTGCACGGGCAGGGTGTGGTGGTGTATATTGGTGACATTCTGATATACTCCGCTACACGCCCGAGCATGTGTCCCTGGTGCGCAAGGTGCTTGGTTGCCTGTTGGAGCATGACCTGTATGCCAAGGCTGAGTAATGCTGGTTCTTTTAACAGTCCGTCTCCTTTCTAGGGTATCACATTTCCACCTCAGGGGTGGAGATGGAGACCGCATCTCAGCCGTGCGTAATTGGCCGACTCGCACCACGGTAAAGGAGGTGCAGCGGTTCTTTGGGTTTGCCAACTAGGTAGCGGCTCCTATTACCTCACTGCTGAAGGGGGCCCCGGTGCGCTTGCAGTGGACAGCTGAGGCGGACAGGGCTTTTAGTTGCCTGAGAGCCCTGTTAACCTCGGCTCCCGTGCTGGCTCATCTGGATCCCTCTTTGGCGTTCATAGTGGAGGTGGACACGTCCGAGGCTGGGATAGGAGCTGTGCTCTCTCAGTGCTTGGATACGCCACCGAAGCTCCGCCCCTGTGCCTTCTTCTCGAGGAAGCTCAGCCCGGCGGAGCGAAACTATGAAGTGGGGGACCGGGAGTTGTTGGCTGTCGTCAAAGCTTTGAAGGCGTGGAGACATTGGCTTGAGGGGGCTTAACACCCTTTTCTCATCTGGACTGACCACCGCAATCTGGAGTACATCCGGGCGGCGAGGAGACTGAACCCTCGCCAAGCAAGGTGTGCCATGTTTTTCACCCGTTTTGTTTTCACACTTTCTTACAGACCAGGTTCCCAGAACTTGAAGGCAGACACACTGTCCCGGCTGTATGACACAGAGGAGCGGCCCATGTATCCTACTCCCATACTCCCGGCCTCCTGCCTGATGGCACCGGTAGTGTGGGAGCTGGACACCGACATTGAGCAGGCGTTGCGTACAGAGCCCGCTCCCCTCCAGTGTCCCGCTGGGCGTCTGTACGTTCCGTCTGTTGTCCATGACCGGCTGATCTATTGGGCCCACACGTCACCCTCCTCTGTTCATCCAGGCATCGGTCAGATGGTGCGCTGTCTGAGCGGGAAGTACTGGTGGCCCACTTTGGCTAAGGATGCGAGGGTTTATGTTTCCTCCTGCTCGGTGTGCACCCAGTGTAAGGATCCTAGGCACCTAGGAGCCCAATAGATCCTAGGAGGTAAGTTACACCCCTTACCCGTTCCACAGCGGCCATGGTCGCACCTGTCGATTGATTTCCTGACCAATCTTCCCCCATCACAGGGAAACACCACGATCCTGGTCGTTATGGATCATTTCTCTAAGTCCTGCCGTCTCCTCCCTTTGCCTGGTCTCCCTACGGCCCTACAGACTGTAGAGGCCTTGTTTACGCACGTCTTCCGGCACCATGGGAAGCTTGAGGATATAGTGTCTGATCGAGGTCCCCAATTCACTTCAAGGGTCTGGAAGGCGTTCATGGAACGTCTGGAGGTCTCGGTCAGCCTTACCTTGGGTTTTCACCCCGAGAGTAACGGGCAGGTGGAGAGAGTAAACCAGGATGTGGGTAGGTTTCTGAGGTCCTATTGCCAGGACCGGCCGGGGGAGTTGGCAGCGTTCGTACCCTGGGCAGAGATGGCCCAGAACTCGCTCCGCCACTCCTCCACTAACCTCACCCCCTTCCAGTGTGTATTGGGGTATCAGCCGGTTCTGGCTCCTTGGCATCAGAGTCAGACTGAGGCTCCGTTCCGGCGTGCGGAGGAAAGATGGGACACCGCCCATATCCACCTTCAGCGCGCCGTACTGCACCAGAAAGTGGGCGCAGACCGTCACCGTGTTCACACCGGTGTTGTGTATTTAACCCTCTGTTTTCCCCCATGTCTTTGTGTGGTATTGTTTATCTGTTTCATGTATGCGCACATATGTCTGGTTGCGCTGGGTTATGTCAACCCGTATTGTATTTCGTGTTCGTTGTGCCGTGTGCTTTTGGTTCGCCTAAATAAAATGCTCTGTTTGCTACCCACTATCTGCTCTCCTGCTCCTGACTCCCTTGCAGCCATTTATGCATACCTGACAAGCACTCACGTCTGTAGCCATGAAGTGCTTTGAAAGGCTAGTCATGGCTCACATCAACACCATTATCCCAGGATCCCTAGACCCACTCCAATTTGCATACCACCCCAACAGATCCACAGATGCAATCTCTATTGCAATCCACACTGCCCTTTCCCACCTGGACAAAAGGAACACCTATCTGAGAATGCTATTCATTGACTACAGATCAGCGTTCAACACCATAGTGTCCTCAAAGCTCATCACTAAGCTAAAGACCCTGGGACTAAACACCTCCCTCTACAACTGGATCCTGGAATTCCTGATGGGCTGCCCCCATGTGGTGAGGGTAGATAGCAACACATCTGCCACGCTGATCCTCAGCACGGGGGCCCCTCAGGGGTGCATGCTCAGTTCTCTCCTGTACTCCCTGTTCACCCATGACTGCATGGCCAAGCATGACTCCAACACCATCATTAAGTTTGCCGACGACACAACAGTGGTAAGCCTAATCACCGACAACAATGAAACAGCCTATAGGGAGGAGGTCAGAGACCTAGCAGTGAGGTGCCAGGACAACAACCTCTCCCTCAACGTGATCAAGGCAAATGAGATGATTGTGGACTACAGGAGAAGGAGGACCAACTATGCCCCCATTCTCATCAACGGGGCTGTAGTGGAGCAGGTTGGGAGCTTCAAGTTCCTTGAAGAGGAGAGGAGAGGAGAGGAGAGGAGAGGAGAGGAGAGGAGAGGAGAGGAGAGGAGAGGAGAGGAGAGGAGAGGAGAGGAGAGGAGAGGAGAGGAGAGGAGAGGAGAGGAGAGGAGAGGAGAGGAGAGGAGAGGAGAGGAGAGGAGAGGAGAGGAGAGGAGAGGAGAGGAGAGGAGGATGGAGAGGTAGAGGGAGATAATTGAATTTCGATCCCAGTTTGTTGGTTCAATAGAAAATCATGTTACTCATCACAGTGAGAGAAGGAATTGGAGTGAAGAAAGACAGGACGAGAAGAGAGACTGGGGAGAATGATAGAGAAGAGAAGAGAGACTGGGGAGAATGATAGAGAAGAGAAGAGAGACTGGGGAGAATGATAGAGAAGAGAAGAGAGACTGGGGAGAATGATAGAGAAGAGAAGAGAGACTGTGGAGAATGATAGAAAGAAGAGAAGAGAGACTGGGGAGAATTATAGAGAAGAGAAGAGTGACTGGGGGGAATGATAGAGACGAGAAGAGAGACTGGGGAGAATGATAGAGAAGAGAAGAGAGACTGGGGATAATGATAGAGAAGAGAAGAGAGACTGGGGAGAATGATAGAGAAGAGAAGAGAGACTGGGGAGAATGATAGAGAAGAGAAGAGAGACTGGGGAGAATGATAGAGAAGAGAAGAGAAGAGAAGAGAGACTGGGGAGAATGATAGAGAAGAGAAGAGAGACTGGGGAGAATGATAGAGAAGAGAAGAGAAGAGAAGAGAGACTGGGGAGAATGATAGAGAAGAGAAGAGAAGAGAGACTGGGGAGAATTATAGAGAAGAGAAGAGAGACTGGGGAGAATGATAGAGAAGAGAAGAGAAGAGAGACTGGGAGAATTATAGAGAAGAGAGAGAGACTGGGGAGAATGATAGAGAAGAGAAGAGAGACTGGGGAGAATGATAGAGAAGAGAAGAGAAGAGAGACTGGGGAGAATGATAGAGAAGAGAAGAGAAGAGAGACTGGGGAGAATTATAGAGAAGAGAAGAGAGACTGGGGAGAATGATAGAGAAGAGAAGAGAGACTGGGGAGAATGATAGAGAAGAGAAGAGAGACTGGGGAGAATGATAGAGAAGAGAAGAGAGACTGGGGAGAATGATAGAGAAGGGAAAAGAAGAGAAACTGATTTCTTCTCTGTGTTACAGGTTGACATTGACAAGCTGAAAAAGAGACAGAGAGAAAGAGAGAAAAAGAGAGAAAGAGAGAAAGAGAGAGAGAGCTCTGCTCTACTCTGTTCTCTGCTCTGTTCTTCCTAACCTGCCGTTGCCTTGGCAATGTCCATGTGCCACTAACATTCCGCCAGAGCATGCAGAGAAAAGAGTGTGAGACACTGTCTGTGTGTGTCAGAGTGGAGAGGTAATCGCAAAGAGGGTTTCTGTGTGTGTATTTGTGGGTGTGAGTGTGCGTCAGTGAGGGGAGGGAATTACTTAGTGTATCTGTGTGTGTGTGTGTGTGTGTGTGTGTGTGTGTGTGTGTGTGTGTGTGTGTGTGTGTGTGTGTGTGTGTGTGTGTGTGTGTGTGTGTGTGTTTTCCCGTGTGTGTGTTGTGTAGCATGTGTGCGTGTGTGTGTCAGCGGGGAGAGGGAACCATAGGGGAGCGCTGAAAGGAGTTTGTCCACGGGCAAGCAGGGAGACACACTGCCCAGAGGGCAGGAGTGAGAGGCAAAACACAGCAGGAGAGGAGAGGAGATAAAGAGAGAGGGAGAGCAAGCCAAGCAAGTGAGAAAGGCTAGCAAACCCACATTCATGGCCATTTACAAGGTTCAAACTCCACACACAAGAACATTGAACAGAGAAAAGTTGTTAGCTTGTTAAACGGTTGTTAATGTCAGTCTCTTGAGGGTTTGCAGAAGGCATGTTCAGTTTATAGGCACGACACCTACAAAACCGCTAAATGTTAAATGCCACCAACCCCCCAAAATGAAAAGAAATAGACAGTCCTAACAAGGAATGTAAAACCAACACATTGTGTTGTGTTAATGCTCCTGCCATTATTTCTGAAAGGAGCTGTCTCAAAGACAAAGACCCATTCAAAATAGAGATGCCACACATGAGTAGAGGCTATGATGAAGTCCCAGTAACTCTGCTGACTAGGTGATGAGTTAATGGTTGTTCATCCATCAGAGGAAAGGTCTGTATAGATAACACAAGAATAGGATCACACTGTGTACTGGAGTGAGTAGTCAAGCATGACTGGTTCTGTCATCAGTCTGCTTCATCCCCTCTCTCTCTCTCTCTCACTCTCTCTCTCTCTCTCTCCTTCCCATCTCTCTCCCCTTCTTTCTCTCCCATCTCTCTCCAACCCTCCCTCTCTCTCTCTCCCATCTCGCTCCCTCTCTCTCCCTCTCTCTCCACCTCCCTCCCTCCCTCCCCCCCCCCCCCCCCCCCCCTCCCTCCCTCCCTCCCTCCCTCCCTCTGGCAGGCTAGGTCTGTAAGCTGCTGATACAGGAAGTTCAAGAGGACGTTTATACGAGCCGCTGAGCTTACACCCAGTATTTTCCGCTCAACAACGTTTTAAACCATGTCTCAAATGAGCAGAGAGCTGATCCAGTGGGAGTGTGTGCGTATGTGTGTGTGTGTTTGGATCTACATTTCCCTCTTTTTCTTTCTGTGTGTATGTGTGTGGGTGTTACTGTATTTGTGTGTCAGTGTATGTGCGCGTGTGCGCGTGTGTGTGTGTACGTGTGTGTATGTGTATGTGTGTTTCCGAGACCCGGTAACTCTTACAAGGCCCCTGGTAATGAGAAGCAGGCCAACCTGGTTACTCTAACAAGTTCTGAGATATTGTATAATGGTCTAGCCCTGAATGCTGATTGGCTCACAGCGGTGGTATATCAGACTGTATACCATAGGTATGACAAAGCATTTCAGGTCCCCTTGTCCATATTCTAAAAGGCAAAACTGACACCAGATCAGCACTCCTACTGCGAGACATATGTCTGCACAATAGAATAGCACTGGCATATCGGTCAGTGCATAAACTGACTGAACGAACTGTAAATGAAAATCAACAAAGCCACTATAGTTGATATACAGTGTAGTATCCTTCCCCATACACACTGGTCTACCATGCTGGATTTGTCACCATTGAATAAAATGTGTGGGTAAGCTGGTTTATCCCTGCAGATACACCAATTGAGATAATAACAATTAGGCTTCTCTGGGGAGGGAAGGAGCGAGGGAGGGAGGGGGAAAGAGAGAGACAAACAGTAGAGAGAGAGGGAAATACAGACAGACAGAGAAACAAACCAATATGTATAGAGAGGGAGAGAGTGAAAGAGAGAGAAAGAGACAGAGACAAAGAGAGAGTGAGAGAATGACAGAGAGACAGAGATACAGAGAGAGAGAGAGAGAGAGAGAGAGAGAGAGAGAGAGAGAGAGAGATACAGAGAGATACAGAGAGAGAGAGAGAGAGTCGGGTCAGGGTGGGGCAGGTGGATCCGGCTTTCCAGGATGATGTCATAGGTCTCCCTGTATTGTGTGTTTGAAGGGATTAGTGTGCCGGGGCAGTTGGGGGATTCAGGACACATCAGCAGCTTTCAACCAACATGGCGAGGGGGGCCATGTCCCCAGAGACCCATCATTACAGAAGAGAGAGAAGGGTGGGAGGGGTGGAGGGCGAAGGAGAGGTGAGGATGGAGGGATGATGAATATTATTCAAATAGAAGAGAAGAAGAGGCACAGTACAGGACTGAGACAGAGGTAGATACAGAGTGGTGTAGAGTGGGTAGAATAACACTATACCAGGGTAGAGTATTAGACATTCGCTATGGAACAGCGCACTTTCAATTGTTGAATAGAAATTTCAGTTCAACTCCTCAGTTAAATTGAATTGGTACCAACCCTGCCGTTCTGCAATTCTACTCTATTGTTAACACCCATTAATGCAGGACTTGAATGAACTGGAATTCTAAATGAGTCCACATCTTCTGTTCACCTTGTACCTGACTGCTGTTCCTCTTTTCAGACAGACACAGAGAGGATGCCCCCTCCCCCCTCCGGCTGTGTCTTTCAACGGGCTGAAACCCCCACAGAGGGAGGGGCCGGACGGGGAGAAGAAGAACAATGTGTCTGTCCCAGTGATGACATGGGTGCCTGGACTGCATGTGACACATGACACGCTCTCATTGAGCAACGGAAACATGACGTAAGGGTCACTGCCAGACAACCGAGAGAGAGAGAGAGAGAGAGAGAGAGAGAGAGAGAGCGAGAGAGAGAGAGAGAGAGAGAGAGAGAGAGAGAGAAATAGAGATTCCTCTTACCATCTAGGGACAACCTGTTTTGAACTTAATCTGTGAGGCCTATTCAATCAGAACTGGTGGGATTGAATGGACTGATTGAATAGCTAGATTCCTCATTCTGGGTTCTGGCTATTTCAAAATGTGTTAATTTAGACATATCCTCCCAACCTCTTTACGATTTAGTATTAAATAAAGCCGTCTTTATTCAAGCATTTTATCACGGCTCTGTCCGTTATAAACTCTGTCAGTGGTAACCTCCACTCTCATGTGTGTGTGTCTTCTGCTGTGTGTGTGTTCAGCTGTGTGTGTGTGTGTTCAGCTGTGTGTGTGTGTTCAGTTGAGATAATGATGGATGTGGCAACTCTAGACAGCAAGTTGATCTGAGGCCACGCCCCAGGGGCCAACGCAACGCATGATGGGACTGATGGCTCGCTGCATGTTTGAGTCAATCCAGGCCACTGATGTCAAAAGCACAGAGTTGCCGTGCCAATCAACACAAACACTAATAACACTCTCAACTCAGGTGGGAATTGTGGGGAAAGCTCAAGATACTGATGGTAAAAGTGGTCCGACTTGTTCTTCTGGCTTTTTTCCAGTGTTTCTGTGGAGTTCACCCAGAAGGTGGGGAGACATTGGATACCTGGAAACAAACGTCTTTAAAAAAAAAGTTTACTATGTCTTGTTTGTGTGGTATCAGAGAGCGTGTGAGTGACTGTGGTCTGTCACACGCAGCTATTTACTTATTGTGTTAGCAGAGGAGTTGAAATGAGTGCACATCCATTGCAGCAGATTTTACTGGGAGGCTGTTAGTAAAATATCATGCACTAGGAGACTAGAGAAAGGATGTCAACAAGAGCTGTGTTTCACAAACCACTTTTCAAACTGCTGGGTCGGTGCTTTCTGGTTGTTTTTAGAGAGTAGGAAGGCCTCAGTGTCAACGTTCTCTAGTCTACGTCTATGGTGTTTCCCAAACTACTTTTCAAACTGCTGGGTCGGTGCTTTCTGGTTGTTTTTAGAGAGTAGGAAGGCCTCAGTGTCAACGTTCTCTAGTCTACGTCTATGGTGTTTCACAAACCACTTTTTAAAAATACCTCCAGGCCGTTCCATGTATTTGATCTGTTCCAGTACAAACACACCTCAGCTAATGTCTGATATTTAGCTGACTAGTTGTGCTTGTACTGCAATAGGTCAAATATGTTGAACTGGCAGAGGGTACCCGAGGAGAGGTTTGGGAAACAACCATAGGAGTAGACTAGAGAACGTTGACACTGAGGCCTTCCTGCTCTCTAAAAACAACCAGAAAGTGCTGAGCCAGCAGTTTTGAGGAACTGAGAATATGATGTGGAACCGTTTCTGTCACACAGCAGCAGTTTCCACACACCTCATAGCAACACTGAATGAGAATCACTTTTTGGTAGCATTCCACTCCTCAAGAGTCGCTCCAATTATAAATAACACAATTTGACATAAACACCTTTTATGAGGTCTAGTAGGTTCAAGGAGGGCTTGTTTTGATTAAAGTGATTTGCCGTGTGTCTCCGTGCATGTGTGGTGTGTGTGTGTGTGTGTGTGTGTGTGTGTGTGTGTGTGTGTGTGTGTGTGTGTGTGTGTGTGTGTGTGTGTGTGTGTGTGTGTGTGCGTGTGTGTGTGCGTGTGTGTGTGTGCGTGTGTGCTGTGTGTCTCCGCGTGTGCGTGTGTGTGTGTGTGCGTGTGTGTGTTGCGTGTGTGCGTTTGTCTCCGTGCGTGTGTGTGCGTGTGTGTGTGTGTGTGTGTGTGTGTGTGTGTGCGTGTGTGTGTGTGTGTGCGTGTGTCTCCGTGCGTGTGTGTGTGTGCGTGTGTGTGTGTGTGTGTGTGTGTGTAACCACGATGAAAACGTCATAGTGAGTGAGAGACAAGTGATACTATCACAGGGTTCCCACTTCCCTCTCCACAGGACTATCTTTCCTGTTGTGTTGCCATGGCGCTCCACACAAAGACAGACAAGTTATTCACCTCCAGGAAGCCATAAATAAGTGATTGGCAAGTGTGGCTTAATCAGCCCCCCCTGGGTTGCCTGGCATTCCACAGCGACTATAAATAACTCATTACGGCTAATCATTCCATGTGTGCGCCAACAACCAGGTTGTGCAAACACACTCAAGCATGACTCTGGGTCTGCTATTGACGAGCCACATGGTCCGCCTAACAAGCTAGCTAGCCCCTGCCAAGGCAATGGTGCAAAGCTGCGAGTTGTCACTTGCTTCCTGTTAACTTTGGTTCATTCCCTAATCAAAGCCAAAAGAAACCGCCTATCAAGCAAGCTGTCTCATGTGAAAGGGCTATGTCGCTAAGATCCTTTAAGGTGCCAGGGCAATAGGACCAAAGGGCTATGTCGCTAAGATCCTTTAAGGTGCCAGGGCAATAGGACCAAAGGGCTATGTCGCTAAGATCCTTTAAGGTGCCAGGGCAATAGGACCAAAGGGCTATGTCGCTAAGATCCTTAAGGTGCCAGGGAAATAGGACCAAAGGGCTATGTCGCTAAGATCCTTTTAAGGTGCCAGGGCAATAGGACCAAAGGGCTATGTCGCTAAGATCCTTTAAGGTGCCAGGGCAATAGGACAAAGCAAACAGTTTGTCACTGCTTCCTTTTGGTTTATTTAAAGTCTTTTACCCAAAATGGCCACCTATCAAGCAACCTTCCTCCTTTCAGAGCACTGATGTTGCTAAGGTAATCCCCTGCAGGGCAATGGTGCAAAGCAGCTAGTTTTTACTTCTTTCTGCTAGTTCATTAAAACACTTTCAGCCAAAATGTCTGCCCTTCAAGTTGGGCTCCTAATAATAAACTGTCTGCTGCTGGGTGTGAGGGTGGATCTGTTGTGACAGGGCCAATCAGAGCTCTGTAAAGAGTGACAGGCATCCCACGGAGAGTTTGACACCTATCAATACCGCTCTCTTCACTGTGATGGAGAGAGCTGCCTGCCCGGGAGCGACAAGGGATTACTGATGGCACTCGAGTGGAGGTTTGGAGAAAGAGACTGCTCTCAAGAGACGCAACTAAGATGTAGTACTTTCTTAATGAAAGCCAGTGTACCTTGCTTGACTTCTCCTTCACTTTCCATCAACAGCACTCTAGCATCCATCCACCCGTCTCTCCGTCCGTTCCGATGAGTGGTGGTGCGTCTGAAGTTCTTAATGACAGGAAGTGCTGACAGGAAACAAGGTTCAGGGAGCCGTGACGTCGACGTTGGGAGGGCGCAGTGTTTAAGAGGACGCTGTCATGACACTGCTATTATGTCTAGTTCCGCTATTGACCCAACAACACGGACACAAACGCAGCGCAGGGAAACACAGAGCACAGCAGGATATAAAGGCGTCACACATGTCGTACCCGTGATCTAATGGACGCAAGGGGAGTAAGACGTTGACTTATTGCGTCGGTGCATTTATCTAGAGTATACGCCCAAAGGAAATGCTGCCACAACCAAATGAAAGCAGTTCTCCTGGTGAAGAACATTTAGTGGCGTTTTCCAGTGGGAGAGTGGCTGTTCCTCCGTCCCTAGCATCCAGGAGAGTAGTGGGTCTTCGAGACAGCCATTATGGATCACTAGCACTAATGCTAGCCCCTCTCTCCACGTCCCTCCCACTTATCATCCTCCCTCCCC
>NW_022264098.1:0-35234 GCF_002021735.2 Oncorhynchus kisutch | reverse complement strand
GTTTTCATAACATCTCAAATAAAGCACAGCAAAACATTTGGACATCCAGAGTGCATCAAACATGATTTAGAGCTTGTTTATGGAAAAGTGCTTATTTCTGCATTCAATGTTGACAACTTGCTGAAAAAAATTTCCACGGTGTTCATTTCATTCAACTAGAAACGCACAGCAAAAATTGGATATCCAGAGTGCTCAAACATGATTTAGAGCTGGTTTATGGAAAAGTGCTTATTTCTGCATTTCAATGTTGTAACTTGCTGAAAAGTCCACGGCGTTCATTTCTCAACCTAGACACAGCACAGCAAAATGGATATCCAGAGTGCATCAAACATGATTTAGAGCTTGTTTATGGAAAAGTGCTTATTTGCTGCATTTCAATGTTGCTAACTTGCTGAAAACTGTCCACAGGTTTCATAACATATCTAAAATAAACATAACAAAAAAAATTTTTTTATCCAGAGTGCATCAAACATGATTTAGAGCTGTTTATGGAAAAGTGCTTATTTCTGCATTTCAATGTTGCAACTTGCTGAAAACTGTCACGGTGTTCATTCATCTCAACCTAGACACAGCACAGCAAAAATTGGACATCCAGTGCATCAAACATGATTTAGAGCTTGTTTATGGAAAAGTGCTTATTTCTGCATTTCAATGTTCTAACTTGCTGAAACAATCTACAGTGTTTTCATAACATCTCAAATAAACATAACAAAAACATTTTTTATCCAGAGTGCTTCAAACATGATTTAGAGCTTGTTTATGGAAAAGTGCTCATTTCTGCATTTCAATGTTGCAACTTGCTGAAAACTGTCCACGGCGTTCATTTCATCTCAACCTAGACCACAGCACAGCAAAAATTGGATATCCAGAGTGCATCAAACATGATTTAGAGCTTGTTTATGGAAAAGTGCTTATTTATGCATTTCAATGTTCTAACTTGCTGAAAACAATCTACAGTGTTTTCATAACATCTCAAATAAACATAACAAAAACATTTTTTTATCCAGAGTGCTTCAAACATGATTTAGAGCTTGTTTATGGAAAAGTGCTCATTTCTGCATTTCAATGTTGCATCTTGCTGAAAACTGTCCACGGCGTTCATTTCATCTCAACCTAGACACAGCACAGCAAAAATTGGACATCCAGAGTGCATCAAACATGATTTAGAGCTTGTTTATGGAAAAGTGCTTATTTCTGCATTTCAATGTTGCAACTTGCTGAAAACTGTCCACGGCGTTCATTTCATCTCAACCTAGACACAGCACAGCAAAATTGGACATCCAGAGTGCATCAAACATGATTTAGAGCTTGTTTATGGAAAGTGCTTATTTATGCATTTCAATGTTCTAACTTGCTGAAAACAATCTACAGTGTTTTCATAACATCTCAAATAAACATAACAAAAACATTTTTTATCCAGAGTGCTTCAAACATGATTTAGAGCTTGTTTATGGAAAAGTGCTTATTTCTGCATTTCAATGTTGCAACTTGCTGAAAACTGTCCACGGCGTTCATTTCATCTCAACCTAGACACAGCACAGCAAAAATTGGATATCCAGAGTGCATCAAACATGATTTAGAGCTTGTTTATGGAAAAGTGCTTATTTATGCATTTCAATGTTCTAACTTGCTGAAAACAATCTACAGTGTTTTCATAACATCTCAAATAAACATAACAAAAACATTTTTTTATCCAGAGTGCTTCAAACATGATTTAGAGCTTGTTTATGGAAAAGTGCTTATTTCTGCATTTCAATGTTGCAACTTGCTGAAAACTGTCCACGGCGTTCATTTCATCTCAACCTAGACACAGCACAGCAAAAATTGGACATCCAGAGTGCATCAAACATGATTTAGAGCTTGTTTATGGAAAAGTGCTTATTTCTGCATTTCAATGTTGTAACTTGCTGAAAACAATCTACAGTGTTTTCATAACATCTCAAATAAACATAACAAAAACATTTTTTTATCCAGAGTGCTTCAAACATGATTTAGAGCTTGTTTATGGAAAAGTGCTCATTTCTGCATTTCAATGTTGCAACTTGCTGAAAACTGTCCACGGCGTTCATTTCATCTCAACCTAGACACAGCACAGCAAAAATTGGACATCCAGAGTGCATCAAACATGATTTAGAGCTTGTTTATGGAAAAGTGCTTATTTCTGCATTTCAATGTTGCAACTTGCTGAAAACTGTCCACGGCGTTCATTTCATCTCAACCTAGACACAGCACTGCTAGAATTGGATATCCAGAGTGCATCAAACATGATTTAGAGCTTGTTTATGGAAAAGTGCTTATTTATGCATTTCAATGTTCTAACTTGCTGAAAACAATCTACAGTGTTTTCATAACATCTCAAATAAACATAACAAAAACATTTTTTATCCAGAGTGCTTCAAACATGATTTAGAGCTTGTTTATGGAAAAGTGCTCATTTCTGCATTTCAATGTTGCATCTTGCTGAAAACTGTCCACGGCGTTCATTTCATCTCAACCTAGACACAGCACAGCAAAAATTGGACATCCAGAGTGCATCAAACATGATTTAGAGCTTGTTTATGGAAAAGTGCTTATTTCTGCATTTCAATGTTGCAACTTGCTGAAAACTGTCCACGGCGTTCATTTCATCTCAACCTAGACACAGCACTGCTAGAATTGGATATCCAGAGTGCATCAAACATGATTTAGAGCTTGTTTATGGAAAAGTGCTTATTTATGCATTTCAATGTTCTAACTTGCTGAAAACAATCTACAGTGTTTTCATAACATCTCAAATAAACATAACAAAAACATTTTTTTATCCAGAGTGCTTCAAACATGATTTAGAGCTTGTTTATGGAAAAGTGCTTATTTCTGCATTTCAATGTTGCAACTTGCTGAAAACTGTCCACGGCGTTCATTTCATCTCAACCTAGACACAGCACAGCAAAAATTGGATATCCAGAGTGCATCAAACATGATTTAGAGCTTGTTTATGGAAAAGTGCTTATTTCTGCATTTCAATGTTGTAACTTGCTGAAAACAATCTACAGTGTTTTCATAACATCTCAAATAAACATAACAAAAACATTTTTTTATCCAGAGTGCTTCAAACATGATTTAGAGCTTGTTTATGGAAAAGTGCTTATTTCTGCATTTCAATGTTGCAACTTGCTGAAAACTGTCCACGGCGTTCATTTCATCTCAACCTAGACACAGCACAGCAAAAATTGGATATCCAGAGTGCATCAAACATGATTTAGAGCTTGTTTATGGAAAAGTGCTTATTTCTGCATTTCAATGTTCTAACTTGCTGAAAACAATCTACAGTGTTTTCATAACATCTCAAATAAACATAACAAAAACATTTTTTTATCCAGAGTGCTTCAAACATGATTTAGAGCTTGCTTATTGGAAAAGTGCTTATTTCTGCATTTCAATGTTGCAACTTGCTGAAAACTGTCCACGGCGTTCATTTCATCTCAACCTAGACACAGCACTGCTAAAATTGGATATCCAGAGTGCATCAAACATGATTTAGAGCTTGTTTATGGAAAAGTGCTTATTTCTGCATTTCAATGTTGCAACTTGCTGAAAACTGTCCACGGCGTTCATTTCATCTCAACCTAGACACAGCACAGCAAAAATTGGACATCCAGAGTGCATCAAACATGATTTAGAGCTTGTTTATGGAAAAGTGCTTATTTCTGCATTTCAATGTTGTAACTTGCTGAAAACAATCTACAGTGTTTTCATAACATCTCAAATAAACATAACAAAAACATTTTTTTATCCAGAGTGCTTCAAACATGATTTAGAGCTTGTTTATTGGAAAAGTGCTTATTTCTGCATTTCAATGTTGCAACTTGCTGAAAACTGTCCACGGCGTTCATTTCATCTCAACCTAGACACAGCACAGCAAAAATTGGATATCCAGAGTGCATCAAACATGATTTAGAGCTTGTTTATGGAAAAGTGCTTATTTATGCATTTCAATGTTCTAACTTGCTGAAAACAATCTACAGTGTTTTCATAACATCTCAAATAAACATAACAAAAACATTTTTTTATCCAGAGTGCTTCAAACATGATTTAGAGCTTGTTTATGGAAAAGTGCTTATTTCTGCATTTCAATGTTGCAACTTGCTGAAAACTGTCCACGGCGTTCATTTCATCTCAACCTAGACACAGCACTGCTAGAATTGGATATCCAGAGTGCATCAAACATGATTTAGAGCTTGTTTATGGAAAAGTGCTTATTTCTGCATTTCAATGTTGTAACTTGCTGAAAACAATCTACAGTGTTTTCATAACATCTCAAATAAACATAACAAAAACATTTTTTTATCCAGAGTGCTTCAAACATGATTTAGAGCTTGTTTATGGAAAAGTGCTCATTTCTGCATTTCAATGTTGCAACTTGCTGAAAACTGTCCACTGCGTTCATTTCATCTCAACCTAGACACAGCACTGCTAGAATTGGATATCCAGAGTGCTTCAAACATGATTTAGAGCTTGTTTATGGAAAAGTGCTCATTTCTGCATTTCAATGTTGCATCTTGCTGAAAACTGTCCACGGCGTTCATTTCATCTCAACCTAGACACAGCACAGCAAAAATTGGACATCCAGAGTGCATCAAACATGATTTAGAGCTTGTTTATGGAAAAGTGCTTATTTCTGCATTTCAATGTTGCAACTTGCTGAAAACTGTCCACGGCGTTCATTTCATCTCAACCTAGACACAGCACTGCTAGAATTGGATATCCAGAGTGCATCAAACATGATTTAGAGCTTGTTTATGGAAAAGTGCTTATTTCTGCATTTCAATGTTCTAACTTGCTGAAAACAATCTACAGTGTTTTCATAACATCTCAAATAAACATAACAAAAACATTTTTTTATCCAGAGTGCTTCAAACATGATTTAGAGCTTGTTTATTGGAAAAGTGCTTATTTCTGCATTTCAATGTTGCAACTTGCTGAAAACTGTCCACGGCGTTCATTTCATCTCAACCTAGACACAGCACAGCAAAAATTGGACATCCAGAGTGCATCAAACATGATTTAGAGCTTGTTTATGGAAAAGTGCTTATTTCTGCATTTCAATGTTGCAACTTGCTGAAAACTGTCCACGGCGTTCATTTCATCTCAACCTAGACACAGCACTGCTAGAATTGGATATCCAGAGTGCATCAAACATGATTTAGAGCTTGTTTATGGAAAAGTGCTTATTTATGCATTTCAATGTTCTAACTTGCTGAAAACAATCTACAGTGTTTTCATAACATCTCAAATAAACATAACAAAAACATTTTTTTATCCAGAGTGCTTCAAACATGATTTAGAGCTTGTTTATGGAAAAGTGCTCATTTCTGCATTTCAATGTTGCATCTTGCTGAAAACTGTCCACGGCGTTCATTTCATCTCAACCTAGACACAGCACAGCAAAAATTGGACATCCAGAGTGCATCAAACATGATTTAGAGCTTGTTTATGGAAAAGTGCTTATTTCTGCATTTCAATGTTGCAACTTGCTGAAAACTGTCCACGGCGTTCATTTCATCTCAACCTAGACACAGCACTGCTAGAATTGGATATCCAGAGTGCATCAAACATGATTTAGAGCTTGTTTATGGAAAAGTGCTTATTTCTGCATTTCAATGTTCTAACTTGCTGAAAACAATCTACAGTGTTTTCATAACATCTCAAATAAACATAACAAAAACATTTTTTTATCCAGAGTGCTTCAAACATGATTTAGAGCTTGTTTATTGGAAAAGTGCTTATTTCTGCATTTCAATGTTGCAACTTGCTGAAAACTGTCCACGGCGTTCATTTCATCTCAACCTAGACACAGCACAGCAAAAATTGGATATCCAGAGTGCATCAAACATGATTTAGAGCTTGTTTATGGAAAAGTGCTTATTTATGCATTTCAATGTTCTAACTTGCTGAAAACAATCTACAGTGTTTTCATAACATCTCAAATAAACATAACAAAAACATTTTTTTATCCAGAGTGCTTCAAACATGATTTAGAGCTTGTTTATGGAAAAGTGCTCATTTCTGCATTTCAATGTTGCAACTTGCTGAAAACTGTCCACGGCGTTCATTTCATCTCAACCTAGACACAGCACAGCAAAAATTGGATATCCAGAGTGCATCAAACATGATTTAGAGCTTGTTTATGGAAAAGTGCTTATTTCTGCATTTCAATGTTGTAACTTGCTGAAAACAATCTACAGTGTTTTCATAACATCTCAAATAAACATAACAAAAACATTTTTTTATCCAGAGTGCTTCAAACATGATTTAGAGCTTGTTTATGGAAAAGTGCTTATTTCTGCATTTCAATGTTGCAACTTGCTGAAAACTGTCCACGGCGTTCATTTCATCTCAACCTAGACACAGCACAGCAAAAATTGGATATCCAGAGTGCATCAAACATGATTTAGAGCTTGTTTATGGAAAAGTGCTTATTTCTGCATTTCAATGTTGCAACTTGCTGAAAACTGTCCACGGCGTTCATTTCATCTCAACCTAGACACAGCACTGCTAGAATTGGATATCCAGAGTGCATCAAACATGATTTAGAGCTTGTTTATGGAAAAGTGCTTATTTCTGCATTTCAATGTTCTAACTTGCTGAAAACAATCTACAGTGTTTTCATAACATCTCAAATAAACATAACAAAAACATTTTTTTATCCAGAGTGCTTCAAACATGATTTAGAGCTTGTTTATGGAAAAGTGCTTATTTCTGCATTTCAATGTTGCAACTTGCTGAAAACTGTCCACGGCGTTCATTTCATCTCAACCTAGACACAGCACAGCAAAAATTGGATATCCAGAGTGCATCAAACATGATTTAGAGCTTGTTTATGGAAAACTGCTTATTTCTGCATTTCAATGTTCTAACTTGCTGAAAACAATCTACAGTGTTTTCATAACATCTCAAATAAACATAACAAAAACATTTTTTTATCCAGAGTGCTTCAAACATGATTTAGAGCTTGCTTATTGGAAAAGTGCTTATTTCTGCATTTCAATGTTGCAACTTGCTGAAAACTGTCCACGGCGTTCATTTCATCTCAACCTAGACACAGCACTGCTAGAAATTGGATATCCAGAGTGCATCAAACATGATTTAGAGCTTGTTTATGGAAAAGTGCTTATTTCTGCATTTCAATGTTGCAACTTGCTGAAAACTGTCCACGGCGTTCATTTCATCTCAACCTAGACACAGCACAGCAAAAATTGGACATCCAGAGTGCATCAAACATGATTTAGAGCTTGTTTATGGAAAAGTGCTTATTTCTGCATTTCAATGTTGTAACTTGCTGAAAACAATCTACAGTGTTTTCATAACATCTCAAATAAACATAACAAAAACATTTTTTTATCCAGAGTGCTTCAAACATGATTTAGAGCTTGTTTATTGGAAAAGTGCTTATTTCTGCATTTCAATGTTGCAACTTGCTGAAAACTGTCCACGGCGTTCATTTCATCTCAACCTAGACACAGCACAGCAAAAATTGGATATCCAGAGTGCATCAAACATGATTTAGAGCTTGTTTATGGAAAAGTGCTTATTTATGCATTTCAATGTTCTAACTTGCTGAAAACAATCTACAGTGTTTTCATAACATCTCAAATAAACATAACAAAAACATTTTTTTATCCAGAGTGCTTCAAACATGATTTAGAGCTTGTTTATGGAAAAGTGCTTATTTCTGCATTTCAATGTTGCAACTTGCTGAAAACTGTCCACGGCGTTCATTTCATCTCAACCTAGACACAGCACTGCTAGAATTGGATATCCAGAGTGCATCAAACATGATTTAGAGCTTGTTTATGGAAAAGTGCTTATTTCTGCATTTCAATGTTGTAACTTGCTGAAAACAATCTACAGTGTTTTCATAACATCTCAAATAAACATAACAAAAACATTTTTTTATCCAGAGTGCTTCAAACATGATTTAGAGCTTGTTTATGGAAAAGTGCTCATTTCTGCATTTCAATGTTGCAACTTGCTGAAAACTGTCCACTGCGTTCATTTCATCTCAACCTAGACACAGCACTGCTAGAATTGGATATCCAGAGTGCTTCAAACATGATTTAGAGCTTGTTTATGGAAAAGTGCTCATTTCTGCATTTCAATGTTGCATCTTGCTGAAAACTGTCCACGGCGTTCATTTCATCTCAACCTAGACACAGCACAGCAAAAATTGGACATCCAGAGTGCATCAAACATGATTTAGAGCTTGTTTATGGAAAAGTGCTTATTTCTGCATTTCAATGTTGCAACTTGCTGAAAACTGTCCACGGCGTTCATTTCATCTCAACCTAGACACAGCACTGCTAGAATTGGATATCCAGAGTGCATCAAACATGATTTAGAGCTTGTTTATGGAAAAGTGCTTATTTATGCATTTCAATGTTCTAACTTGCTGAAAACAATCTACAGTGTTTTCATAACATCTCAAATAAACATAACAAAAACATTTTTTTATCCAGAGTGCTTCAAACATGATTTAGAGCTTGTTTATGGAAAAGTGCTCATTTCTGCATTTCAATGTTGCAACTTGCTGAAAACTGTCCACGGCGTTCATTTAATCTCAACCTAGACACAGCACAGCAAAAACTGGACATCCAGAGTGCATCAAACATGATTTAGAGCTTGTTTATGGAAAACTGCTTATTTCTGCATTTCAATGTTGTAACTTGCTGAAAACAATCTACAGTGTTTTCATAACATCTCAAATAAACATAACAAAAACATGTTTTTATCCAGAGTGCTTCAAACATGATTTAGAGCTTGTTTATGGAAAAGTGCTTATTTCTGCATTTCAATGTTGCAACTTGCTGAAAACTGTCCACGGCGTTCATTTCATCTCAACCTAGACACAGCACAGCAAAAATTGGATATCCAGAGTGCATCAAACATGATTTAGAGCTTGTTTATGGAATAGTGCTTATTTCTGCATTTCAATGTTTCAACTTGCTGAAAACTGTCCACGGCGTTCATTTCATCTCAACCTAGACACAGCACTGCTAGAATTGGATATCCAGAGTGCATCAAACATGATTTAGAGCTTGTTTATGGAAAACTGCTTATTTCTGCATTTCAATGTTCTAACTTGCTGAAAACAATCTACAGTGTTTTCATAACATCTCAAATAAACATAACAAAAACATTTTTTTATCCAGAGTGCTTCAAACATGATTTAGAGCTTGTTTATGGAAAAGTGCTCATTTCTGCATTTCAATGTTGCATCTTGCTGAAAACTGTCCACGGCGTTCATTTCATCTCAACCTAGACACAGCACAGCAAAAATTGGACATCCAGAGTGCATCAAACATGATTTAGAGCTTGTTTATGGAAAAGTGCTTATTTCTGCATTTCAATGTTGCAACTTGCTGAAAACTGTCCACGGCGTTCATTTCATCTCAACCTAGACACAGCACTGCTAGAATTGGATATCCAGAGTGCATCAAACATGATTTAGAGCTTGTTTATGGAAAAGTGCTTATTTATGCATTTCAATGTTCTAACTTGCTGAAAACAATCTACAGTGTTTTCATAACATCTCAAATAAACATAACAAAAACATTTTTTTATCCAGAGTGCTTCAAACATGATTTAGAGCTTGTTTATGGAAAAGTGCTCATTTCTGCATTTCAATGTTGCATCTTGCTGAAAACTGTCCACGGCGTTCATTTCATCTCAACCTAGACACAGCACAGCAAAAATTGGACATCCAGAGTGCATCAAACATGATTTAGAGCTTGTTTATGGAAAAGTGCTTATTTCTGCATTTCAATGTTGCAACTTGCTGAAAACTGTCCACGGCGTTCATTTCATCTCAACCTAGACACAGCACAGCAAAAATTGGACATCCAGAGTGCATCAAACATGATTTAGAGCTTGTTTATGGAAAAGTGCTTATTTCTGCATTTCAATGTTGTAACTTGCTGAAAACAATCTACAGTGTTTTCATAACATCTCAAATAAACATAACAAAAACATTTTTTTATCCAGAGTGCTTCAAACATGATTTAGAGCTTGTTTATTGGAAAAGTGCTTATTTCTGCATTTCAATGTTGCAACTTGCTGAAAACTGTCCACGGCGTTCATTTCATCTCAACCTAGACACAGCACAGCAAAAATTGGATATCCAGAGTGCATCAAACATGATTTAGAGCTTGTTTATGGAAAAGTGCTTATTTATGCATTTCAATGTTCTAACTTGCTGAAAACAATCTACAGTGTTTTCATAACATCTCAAATAAACATAACAAAAACATTTTTTTATCCAGAGTGCTTCAAACATGATTTAGAGCTTGTTTATGGAAAAGTGCTTATTTCTGCATTTCAATGTTGCAACTTGCTGAAAACTGTCCACGGCGTTCATTTCATCTCAACCTAGACACAGCACTGCTAGAATTGGATATCCAGAGTGCATCAAACATGATTTAGAGCTTGTTTATGGAAAAGTGCTTATTTCTGCATTTCAATGTTGTAACTTGCTGAAAACAATCTACAGTGTTTTCATAACATCTCAAATAAACATAACAAAAACATTTTTTTATCCAGAGTGCTTCAAACATGATTTAGAGCTTGTTTATGGAAAAGTGCTTATTTCTGCATTTCAATGTTGCAACTTGCTGAAAACTGTCCACGGCGTTCATTTCATCTCAACCTAGACACAGCACTGCTAGAATTGGATATCCAGAGTGCATCAAACATGATTTAGAGCTTGTTTATGGAAAAGTGCTTATTTATGCATTTCAATGTTCTAACTTGCTGAAAACAATCTACAGTGTTTTCATAACATCTCAAATAAACATAACAAAAACATTTTTTTATCCAGAGTGCTTCAAACATGATTTAGAGCTTGTTTATGGAAAAGTGCTTATTTCTGCATTTCAATGTTGCAACTTGCTGAAAACTGTCCACGGCGTTCATTTCATCTCAACCTAGACACAGCACTGCTAGAATTGGATATCCAGAGTGCATCAAACATGATTTAGAGCTTGTTTATGGAAAAGTGCTTATTTCTGCATTTCAATGTTGTAACTTGCTGAAAACAATCTACAGTGTTTTCATAACATCTCAAATAAACATAACAAAAACATTTTTTTATCCAGAGTGCTTCAAACATGATTTAGAGCTTGTTTATGGAAAAGTGCTCATTTCTGCATTTCAATGTTGCAACTTGCTGAAAACTGTCCACTGCGTTCATTTCATCTCAACCTAGACACAGCACTGCTAGAATTGGATATCCAGAGTGCTTCAAACATGATTTAGAGCTTGTTTATGGAAAAGTGCTCATTTCTGCATTTCAATGTTGCATCTTGCTGAAAACTGTCCACGGCGTTCATTTCATCTCAACCTAGACACAGCACAGCAAAAATTGGACATCCAGAGTGCATCAAACATGATTTAGAGCTTGTTTATGGAAAAGTGCTTATTTCTGCATTTCAATGTTGCAACTTGCTGAAAACTGTCCACGGCGTTCATTTCATCTCAACCTAGACACAGCACTGCTAGAATTGGATATCCAGAGTGCATCAAACATGATTTAGAGCTTGTTTATGGAAAAGTGCTTATTTATGCATTTCAATGTTCTAACTTGCTGAAAACAATCTACAGTGTTTTCATAACATCTCAAATAAACATAACAAAAACATTTTTTTATCCAGAGTGCTTCAAACATGATTTAGAGCTTGTTTATGGAAAAGTGCTCATTTCTGCATTTCAATGTTGCAACTTGCTGAAAACTGTCCACGGCGTTCATTTAATCTCAACCTAGACACAGCACAGCAAAAACTGGACATCCAGAGTGCATCAAACATGATTTAGAGCTTGTTTATGGAAAACTGCTTATTTCTGCATTTCAATGTTGTAACTTGCTGAAAACAATCTACAGTGTTTTCATAACATCTCAAATAAACATAACAAAAACATTTTTTTATCCAGAGTGCTTCAAACATGATTTAGAGCTTGTTTATGGAAAAGTGCTTATTTCTGCATTTCAATGTTGCAACTTGCTGAAAACTGTCCACGGCGTTCATTTCATCTCAACCTAGACACAGCACAGCAAAAATTGGATATCCAGAGTGCATCAAACATGATTTAGAGCTTGTTTATGGAATAGTGCTTATTTCTGCATTTCAATGTTTCAACTTGCTGAAAACTGTCCACGGCGTTCATTTCATCTCAACCTAGACACAGCACTGCTAGAATTGGATATCCAGAGTGCATCAAACATGATTTAGAGCTTGTTTATGGAAAACTGCTTATTTCTGCATTTCAATGTTCTAACTTGCTGAAAACAATCTACAGTGTTTTCATAACATCTCAAATAAACATAACAAAAACATTTTTTTATCCAGAGTGCTTCAAACATGATTTAGAGCTTGTTTATGGAAAAGTGCTCATTTCTGCATTTCAATGTTGCATCTTGCTGAAAACTGTCCACGGCGTTCATTTC
Source organism: Oncorhynchus kisutch (assembly GCF_002021735.2). Classification (NCBI taxonomy): domain Eukaryota; kingdom Metazoa; phylum Chordata; class Actinopteri; order Salmoniformes; family Salmonidae; genus Oncorhynchus; species Oncorhynchus kisutch. Next base: position 22,759 of record NW_022264098.1, on the reverse strand, counting down.
ATCTCAACCTAGACACAGCACAGCAAAAATTGGACATCCAGAGTGCATCAAACATGATTTAGAGCTTGTTTATGGAAAAGTGCTTATTTCTGCATTTCAATGTTGCAACTTGCTGAAAACTGTCCACGGCGTTCATTTCATCTCAACCTAGACACAGCACTGCTAGAATTGGATATCCAGAGTGCATCAAACATGATTTAGAGCTTGTTTATGGAAAAGTGCTTATTTATGCATTTCAATGTTCTAACTTGCTGAAAACAATCTACAGTGTTTTCATAACATCTCAAATAAACATAACAAAAACATTTTTTTATCCAGAGTGCTTCAAACATGATTTAGAGCTTGTTTATGGAAAAGTGCTCATTTCTGCATTTCAATGTTGCATCTTGCTGAAAACTGTCCACGGCGTTCATTTCATCTCAACCTAGACACAGCACAGCAAAAATTGGACATCCAGAGTGCATCAAACATGATTTAGAGCTTGTTTATGGAAAAGTGCTTATTTCTGCATTTCAATGTTGCAACTTGCTGAAAACTGTCCACGGCGTTCATTTCATCTCAACCTAGACACAGCACAGCAAAAATTGGACATCCAGAGTGCATCAAACATGATTTAGAGCTTGTTTATGGAAAAGTGCTTATTTCTGCATTTCAATGTTGTAACTTGCTGAAAACAATCTACAGTGTTTTCATAACATCTCAAATAAACATAACAAAAACATTTTTTTATCCAGAGTGCTTCAAACATGATTTAGAGCTTGTTTATTGGAAAAGTGCTTATTTCTGCATTTCAATGTTGCAACTTGCTGAAAACTGTCCACGGCGTTCATTTCATCTCAACCTAGACACAGCACAGCAAAAATTGGATATCCAGAGTGCATCAAACATGATTTAGAGCTTGTTTATGGAAAAGTGCTTATTTATGCATTTCAATGTTCTAACTTGCTGAAAACAATCTACAGTGTTTTCATAACATCTCAAATAAACATAACAAAAACATTTTTTTATCCAGAGTGCTTCAAACATGATTTAGAGCTTGTTTATGGAAAAGTGCTTATTTCTGCATTTCAATGTTGCAACTTGCTGAAAACTGTCCACGGCGTTCATTTCATCTCAACCTAGACACAGCACTGCTAGAATTGGATATCCAGAGTGCATCAAACATGATTTAGAGCTTGTTTATGGAAAAGTGCTTATTTCTGCATTTCAATGTTGTAACTTGCTGAAAACAATCTACAGTGTTTTCATAACATCTCAAATAAACATAACAAAAACATTTTTTTATCCAGAGTGCTTCAAACATGATTTAGAGCTTGTTTATGGAAAAGTGCTCATTTCTGCATTTCAATGTTGCAACTTGCTGAAAACTGTCCACTGCGTTCATTTCATCTCAACCTAGACACAGCACTGCTAGAATTGGATATCCAGAGTGCTTCAAACATGATTTAGAGCTTGTTTATGGAAAAGTGCTCATTTCTGCATTTCAATGTTGCATCTTGCTGAAAACTGTCCACGGCGTTCATTTCATCTCAACCTAGACACAGCACAGCAAAAATTGGACATCCAGAGTGCATCAAACATGATTTAGAGCTTGTTTATGGAAAAGTGCTTATTTCTGCATTTCAATGTTGCAACTTGCTGAAAACTGTCCACGGCGTTCATTTCATCTCAACCTAGACACAGCACAGCAAAAACTGGACATCCAGAGTGCATCAAACATGATTTAGAGCTTGTTTATGGAAAAGTGCTCATTTCTGCATTTCAATGTTGCAACTTGCTGAAAACTGTCCACGGCGTTCATTTAATCTCAACCTAGACACAGCACAGCAAAAACTGGACATCCAGAGTGCATCAAACATGATTTAGAGCTTGTTTATGGAAAACTGCTTATTTCTGCATTTCAATGTTGTAACTTGCTGAAAACAATCTACAGTGTTTTCATAACATCTCAAATAAACATAACAAAAACATGTTTTTATCCAGAGTGCTTCAAACATGATTTAGAGCTTGTTTATGGAAAAGTGCTTATTTCTGCATTTCAATGTTGCAACTTGCTGAAAACTGTCCACGGCGTTCATTTCATCTCAACCTAGACACAGCACAGCAAAAATTGGATATCCAGAGTGCATCAAACATGATTTAGAGCTTGTTTATGGAATAGTGCTTATTTCTGCATTTCAATGTTTCAACTTGCTGAAAACTGTCCACGGCGTTCATTTCATCTCAACCTAGACACAGCACTGCTAGAATTGGATATCCAGAGTGCATCAAACATGATTTAGAGCTTGTTTATGGAAAACTGCTTATTTCTGCATTTCAATGTTCTAACTTGCTGAAAACAATCTACAGTGTTTTCATAACATCTCAAATAAACATAACAAAAACATTTTTTTATCCAGAGTGCTTCAAACATGATTTAGAGCTTGTTTATGGAAAAGTGCTCATTTCTGCATTTCAATGTTGCATCTTGCTGAAAACTGTCCACGGCGTTCATTTCATCTCAACCTAGACACAGCACAGCAAAAATTGGACATCCAGAGTGCATCAAACATGATTTAGAGCTTGTTTATGGAAAAGTGCTTATTTCTGCATTTCAATGTTGCAACTTGCTGAAAACTGTCCACGGCGTTCATTTCATCTCAACCTAGACACAGCACTGCTAGAATTGGATATCCAGAGTGCATCAAACATGATTTAGAGCTTGTTTATGGAAAAGTGCTTATTTATGCATTTCAATGTTCTAACTTGCTGAAAACAATCTACAGTGTTTTCATAACATCTCAAATAAACATAACAAAAACATTTTTTTATCCAGAGTGCTTCAAACATGATTTAGAGCTTGTTTATGGAAAAGTGCTCATTTCTGCATTTCAATGTTGCATCTTGCTGAAAACTGTCCACGGCGTTCATTTCATCTCAACCTAGACACAGCACAGCAAAAATTGGACATCCAGAGTGCATCAAACATGATTTAGAGCTTGTTTATGGAAAAGTGCTTATTTCTGCATTTCAATGTTGCAACTTGCTGAAAACTGTCCACGGCGTTCATTTCATCTCAACCTAGACACAGCACAGCAAAAATTGGACATCCAGAGTGCATCAAACATGATTTAGAGCTTGTTTATGGAAAAGTGCTTATTTCTGCATTTCAATGTTGTAACTTGCTGAAAACAATCTACAGTGTTTTCATAACATCTCAAATAAACATAACAAAAACATTTTTTTATCCAGAGTGCTTCAAACATGATTTAGAGCTTGTTTATTGGAAAAGTGCTTATTTCTGCATTTCAATGTTGCAACTTGCTGAAAACTGTCCACGGCGTTCATTTCATCTCAACCTAGACACAGCACAGCAAAAATTGGATATCCAGAGTGCATCAAACATGATTTAGAGCTTGTTTATGGAAAAGTGCTTATTTATGCATTTCAATGTTCTAACTTGCTGAAAACAATCTACAGTGTTTTCATAACATCTCAAATAAACATAACAAAAACATTTTTTTATCCAGAGTGCTTCAAACATGATTTAGAGCTTGTTTATGGAAAAGTGCTTATTTCTGCATTTCAATGTTGCAACTTGCTGAAAACTGTCCACGGCGTTCATTTCATCTCAACCTAGACACAGCACTGCTAGAATTGGATATCCAGAGTGCATCAAACATGATTTAGAGCTTGTTTATGGAAAAGTGCTTATTTCTGCATTTCAATGTTGTAACTTGCTGAAAACAATCTACAGTGTTTTCATAACATCTCAAATAAACATAACAAAAACATTTTTTTATCCAGAGTGCTTCAAACATGATTTAGAGCTTGTTTATGGAAAAGTGCTCATTTCTGCATTTCAATGTTGCAACTTGCTGAAAACTGTCCACTGCGTTCATTTCATCTCAACCTAGACACAGCACTGCTAGAATTGGATATCCAGAGTGCTTCAAACATGATTTAGAGCTTGTTTATGGAAAAGTGCTCATTTCTGCATTTCAATGTTGCATCTTGCTGAAAACTGTCCACGGCGTTCATTTCATCTCAACCTAGACACAGCACAGCAAAAATTGGACATCCAGAGTGCATCAAACATGATTTAGAGCTTGTTTATGGAAAAGTGCTTATTTCTGCATTTCAATGTTGCAACTTGCTGAAAACTGTCCACGGCGTTCATTTCATCTCAACCTAGACACAGCACTGCTAGAATTGGATATCCAGAGTGCATCAAACATGATTTAGAGCTTGTTTATGGAAAAGTGCTTATTTATGCATTTCAATGTTCTAACTTGCTGAAAACAATCTACAGTGTTTTCATAACATCTCAAATAAACATAACAAAAACATTTTTTTATCCAGAGTGCTTCAAACATGATTTAGAGCTTGTTTATGGAAAAGTGCTCATTTCTGCATTTCAATGTTGCAACTTGCTGAAAACTGTCCACGGCGTTCATTTAATCTCAACCTAGACACAGCACAGCAAAAACTGGACATCCAGAGTGCATCAAACATGATTTAGAGCTTGTTTATGGAAAACTGCTTATTTCTGCATTTCAATGTTGTAACTTGCTGAAAACAATCTACAGTGTTTTCATAACATCTCAAATAAACATAACAAAAACATGTTTTTATCCAGAGTGCTTCAAACATGATTTAGAGCTTGTTTATGGAAAAGTGCTTATTTATGCATTTCAATGTTGCAACTTGCTGAAAACTGTCCACGGCGTTCATTTCATCTCAACCTAGACACAGCACAGCAAAAATTGGATATCCAGAGTGCATCAAACATGATTTAGAGCTTGTTTATGGAATAGTGCTTATTTCTGCATTTCAATGTTTCAACTTGCTGAAAACTGTCCACGGCGTTCATTTCATCTCAACCTAGACACAGCACTGCTAGAATTGGATATCCAGAGTGCATCAAACATGATTTAGAGCTTGTTTATGGAAAACTGCTTATTTCTGCATTTCAATGTTCTAACTTGCTGAAAACAATCTACAGTGTTTTCATAACATCTCAAATAAACATAACAAAAACATTTTTTTATCCAGAGTGCTTCAAACATGATTTAGAGCTTGTTTATGGAAAAGTGCTCATTTCTGCATTTCAATGTTGCATCTTGCTGAAAACTGTCCACGGCGTTCATTTCATCTCAACCTAGACACAGCACAGCAAAAATTGGACATCCAGAGTGCATCAAACATGATTTAGAGCTTGTTTATGGAAAAGTGCTTATTTCTGCATTTCAATGTTGCAACTTGCTGAAAACTGTCCACGGCGTTCATTTCATCTCAACCTAGACACAGCACAGCAAAAATTGGACATCCAGAGTGCATCAAACATGATTTAGAGCTTGTTTATGGAAAAGTGCTTATTTCTGCATTTCAATGTTGTAACTTGCTGAAAACAATCTACAGTGTTTTCATAACATCTCAAATAAACATAACAAAAAATTTTTTTATCCAGAGTGCTTCAAACATGATTTAGAGCTTGTTTATTGGAAAAGTGCTTATTTCTGCATTTCAATGTTGCAACTTGCTGAAAACTGTCCACGGCGTTCATTTCATCTCAACCTAGACACAGCACAGCAAAAATTGGATATCCAGAGTGCATCAAACATGATTTAGAGCTTGTTTATGGAAAAGTGCTTATTTATGCATTTCAATGTTCTAACTTGCTGAAAACAATCTACAGTGTTTTCATAACATCTCAAATAAACATAACAAAAACATTTTTTTATCCAGAGTGCTTCAAACATGATTTAGAGCTTGTTTATGGAAAAGTGCTTATTTCTGCATTTCAATGTTGCAACTTGCTGAAAACTGTCCACGGCGTTCATTTCATCTCAACCTAGACACAGCACTGCTAGAATTGGATATCCAGAGTGCATCAAACATGATTTAGAGCTTGTTTATGGAAAAGTGCTTATTTCTGCATTTCAATGTTGTAACTTGCTGAAAACAATCTACAGTGTTTTCATAACATCTCAAATAAACATAACAAAAACATTTTTTTATCCAGAGTGCTTCAAACATGATTTAGAGCTTGTTTATGGAAAAGTGCTCATTTCTGCATTTCAATGTTGCAACTTGCTGAAAACTGTCCACTGCGTTCATTTCATCTCAACCTAGACACAGCACTGCTAGAATTGGATATCCAGAGTGCTTCAAACATGATTTAGAGCTTGTTTATGGAAAAGTGCTCATTTCTGCATTTCAATGTTGCATCTTGCTGAAAACTGTCCACGGCGTTCATTTCATCTCAACCTAGACACAGCACAGCAAAAATTGGACATCCAGAGTGCATCAAACATGATTTAGAGCTTGTTTATGGAAAAGTGCTTATTTCTGCATTTCAATGTTGCAACTTGCTGAAAACTGTCCACGGCGTTCATTTCATCTCAACCTAGACACAGCACTGCTAGAATTGGATATCAGAGAGAATAGAGTAGATGTCACGGGTCAAAATTTTGATTGATGACCCTATGTGAACTCTATGTGAACCCTATGTAGTGATGACGTGTGCATGTCTTCTGGTCAGGCAAGCCTGGTTAGGTGGGGGCTATGGGGTGAGTAAGGGTCCATTTGACAGGCCGTTAATGATTGATGACCCAAGCCTGATAGACAAGCCTGGTTAGGTGGGGGCTATGGGGTGAGTAAGGGTCCCTTTGACAGGCCGTTAATGATTGATGACCCAAGCCTGATTTATGACCCTATGTAATGATTTATGACCCTATGTCATGTAGAAGGGTGCATGCCCTGGGTTGAGTAAGTGACCATGTGTCAGGTCAACCTGTTACTGTTTCTCACGGTTTGGGTTGGTTAAGGCCCCTTATAAAGCCGCTGAACAATACCTGTTTAAGAGTGCACAAGATCTTAAGAATAACCATGGAATTTGGGATCGGTACCAAAGCAGTGATGACTGTAACAACTGAAACAGGCCTTCGGGTTGCCCATAGAGCAAGGGCAAAGTATCAACCAGCAATATATGATGCGCCAAAAAAACGTTTTTTAAATGTGTATAGAACCCAAATACCGCCAACAAATGCTCTGACAGATCAAGTGTTGATGTCTAATGGCCAGCAGTGGGGGTATCGGTTTGATTACCTGGCCTGTAGAGTGACCCTCTATACGGTAGATGAAGGAGAAGAATATACAGACCAGACTGTAGGCTTGGAATATGGTGTTGAAGACTGGTCGGTTTTTCGCAAGGTTGTGTGTCCTGAACTGAGCCTTATCACCAAGGGGTATAGTGTGTTCACGGGCCACGAGACCCGTTGGGAAGGTACCCCGGACTCCTCAGGACAAATATTTCACAGGGTGAAAATACAAAGAAAGAATGGCCGACCGTGCGGCAGCGTGGAGTTCTATATCGGCACCGAGGCAATCCGAAACCACAAACTTAGGGGTGGTGGCCTGACTGGGGATACCCGACTGCGTCTGCTTATTCCTTTTAACAGTTGGGATGTACTGGAATTGAAAATGTTGCAACCGTTGGATGCTCTCTTTGTACAGAGCCAACAGCGTCAGAGCCTTGTTCATTTAAAGAAGTGCATAATATATACGAATCGTAAAGATTACGATGCAAAAGAGCCTCAAGAAGATACAGCGTCAGAAGAAAACTAAGTAAGCGGATGCTTTAACCCCGCCCCCCCAGATACCCAAGGGCCTTGTTCTACAATAAAAAGAAAAAAAGCAGACAGTTCTTCATTTCAGCATACACCATGGATCTCCAGACCATCTACGAGGAAGCCACTACGTCATGGGGGCCCGACACTAAAGACTCTATGCCACGAAGCCCTACACTCTACGCACCCCTGGCAAGACCCGTGACACCCCCGACATTTACCCAGCCTGAGGATGTGTTTGATGGGGTGGCCAGTACTGTTTTTGTGGATACAATCAAGGCCTCTGTAGCTACACTTTTAAACGTGGTGATTGGCGAATATATACGAGAAAAATGCATCGGCTGTGAGATCAATCATCCCAGCCAGCGTCGTCATCCTTGCCTCTACGACCCTCCTAGATACTACTTTTTCAATCATTTTGAGGAGCTGGTGAAAAGACTGTGGTCCTGCCGTTTTATACCAGCGCTGGTCATCGCCCTGGAGTCTATGGGTATTGCGCCGTCTATCCCTAGAGTTTACGGGGTAACCGAAGCCTTCCTACATGAACTGAAGGAGGCCCTCTTCATCCATGAGAAACTCAAAGAAATCCGACACACCCTGGTGGACGACAACAAATACAGGGAAGCTGTGATGGCTGATGTGATGCTTTTCTGGCTCAATAAATCCCAAGAGACCGAGTGACATTTTGTTTATTTAGAGCTATGGGTAACTATGTGTCTACGATGTTTGAGCGAATAAATACATTTTTTCTTTTGAGAGACCTTACAAATGTTATGCATCAGATTATTGAAAATAAAGTGAACAATGTAAAGTTCTACACAACCCACAATACAGGGGTTATTGTAGAGCGTGTGTTAAAAATGGAGCAAATCATGAAACATGTCCGACATACGGGCGAGAGTTTACAATGGTCACATATGGTATCAAGGCTTGTTGAGGATTCTGAAGAACTAGAAATAACTTTGGCTAAGATTTTACATTATTTGTTTGAACCACCCTTTAATGTGAATGTGTATCATATTTGTTGTTTATATACTTATATATCAGACGTGTGTGTTTTAAAAATTCAGCGAAACAAACCTGTAAATCTAAACAATATATACAGGGTGTTGCATGCTGTGATTGTTGAGAAAACGGGGACTTGTATCTTGCAACAAATCCTGAATTGTCTGTATACGTAATAATTGTTGCATTCTTAAAATAAAAATTCACAAACTGAAATGTTGTCGTTATATGAAAGTGGCTCATTACAGTTATTGTACCTCAGAGAGGCAAGAAGGATGGCTGAGCAGCTGTTGAAAAACATATATTATAATCCCTCTAACCCCGGGTCTTATGGGGGTAAAGAGCGTTTACAGAGAGCTATAGTCGAAGAAACAGGTAGTCTGTTAAGCGATGCTAAAGTGAATGAATGGTTATCAGAGCAAGATGCCTACACTCTACATAAACCTGTAAGAAAACATTTTCCAAGAAATAGAGTTTTTTCTACGCATCCATTATCCCAATTTCAGGCGGATCTATGTGACATGCAGTCCCTTGCCGATAAAAATGATGGAAATCGCTACATGCTAACGGTTATAGATATTTTCTCTAAATTAGCCTATGTAAGGGTGTTAAAAAATAAGAGCGGGGCAGAGGTGACCAGGGCCTTTGAATCGATCTTGAAGGCAGGAGGCGCCCCCAAGAAAGTGCAGACGGATGGCGGAAAAGAATTTTTTTATAAAACATTTCAGAAGCTAATGAATAAGTATAATATAGTACATTTTGCTACAGGCTCTGATTTGAAAGCTTCGGTTGTGGAACGCTTTAATAGGACTTTGAAAGAGCGGATGTGGCGCTATTTTACAGCTCACAACACCAACCGATATACAGACATAGTTCAGGATTTAGTAAACGGTTACAACCACAGCTACCATAAGACTATACGTATGAAGCCCTCGGAGGTCTCTTCGGAAAACTCTTTTCAAGTCTTTAAAAATATGTATGGTTTGTTCCCACTTCGCCGTAAGAAAAAAATGACTTTTAAATTCCTAGTGGGTGACTTGGTGCGTATATCAAAGTTGAGGGGTGTTTTCGACAAAAAATACGAACAAGGCTTTAGCTCGGAGTTGTTTACCGTTACCGAATGTCTGCCACGCATTCCGCCGGTCTACAAATTAAAAGATTATGACGGGGATCTTATAGAGGGATCTTTTTATGAGAAGGAATTACAGAAGGTCCAGTTGGGTAAAGACAAAGTCTTTCACGTGGAGGAGATTCTAGATCAGAAGAGAGAAAAGGGTAAAAAATGGTTGCTGGTCCGCTGGAAAAACTGGCCTCAAAAGTTCAACAGTTGGGTATTGGAGCAGGATGTGGTGGAGGCAACGGGGGTTAATTTAAACCCCTAGTCATGATAACTAGCGCATCATTCGCGTGTACACAGTTGGGCATCATGGAACACAGCGGCTTCTACCTGACTCTCCCCAGTAATGCGTCGGCACAGATATATCGTAATAATCAGAGTTCGAAGTATACAACCAATTTTCCAAAGCCTATAGAGTTATCAGAGGCTTGGGAAGTAGGTCTCAGCGAGATTACATACCCCCATAGTTGGTATAATATCAAAGCTAAGGACCGTGATTTTTATTGCAAAAGGTTCTCGGAACCTGCGAAACTTATTAAGCTTAAAAAGGTTTCTATAGAACCGTCGACAGGATCGTCTCAGAGTTGAATGAACACCTAACCCTGAACAAGATGGAAATATTCCTATTCTACAATCCAATCCATAAAAGGATACAAATCTCAGAGCCTGCTAACGGAGGTATAAAGACCAGCGGTAATTTATCCTACATGTTGGGGATGGGTCCCAATAAATGGACGTATGTGAACGATAAATTATTCCCATTCCCTGCGGATATACATGCAGGCTTTTACAACATATTTGTCTATACCGACATCATAACCTATCAAAGGGTCGGAGACAGCTGTGTGCCCCTCCTGCGAACAGTTCATATAGACGGCAAGGATGGGGACATCGTCACTGTCAATTATGACAAGCCGCACTACGTACATGTCAGCAAGAACTATATTGAAAACATTCTGGTTGAGCTTAAAACGGATCAGAACGAAAACATTGAATTTACTTATGGTAAAACGATTGTAAAACTCCACTTTAGACCCACCAAAACCTCTCTACATATATAATAGCTGTATTATATTTATAAACATAATACAAATAAAAGGGTTATGGAGCACCATCAGCTCGACCCTAACCGTTATGTTTCATACTATGTGGATCAAGTGGGTAATGGACTACCAGGATATCATGGAGCGCCGACAATGTATGGTTCGGGGATAGGAGGTATATTCCGTAACCTCTTCAGGATGGTTTTACCGTTTATGAAGAGAGGCTTCAGCATAGCCAAACCACATTTAAAATCAGCGGCTAAAAATATAGTAAGTGAGGTTGTAGCCAATGCTATGACCCGAAGGGCGTCACCAGAGGTGGAGCATCAAGAAGGCTCGGGGCTTATGATATTGTCTCGAAGGCCAAAAAAGAGACCTCCTGGTTTAAGGCGTAGACCTGCACCTAAAAAGCGGCGGTTAACTGTTAAAAGAACCTCAGTAAGTCAAAGACGGGGTAAAGTGAGGAGGTCTGTACCAAAACAGGCTAAAAGAATACTAGGAAGTATTTTCTAAAAGAATAAGTGACATGGCTCTTTTACATCGAATGTCCTCTGAAGCTATAAAGACAGAACTTGATCTTTTCACGGCACCGTTAACGCAGCATTCAATAGATAGATCCAGTTATGTGGAGATAGCCCCTCTCTCTGCTATTACCGATAACGGGCCTATCGAATTTTTCATACCAGGCCATGGTGACAACTATCTGGACCTCAACAACACCTTGGTGCATTTACGTCTAAAAGTGACCAAAAGAGATGGGTCTAATATTGCAGACGATGCCAAAGTGAGTCTCATTAATTACCCCTTGGCCACCATTTTCTCCCAAGTTGATGTGACTTTGGGTGAACGCCTAATCAGTCAAAGCAGCGCTACATACCCTTATAGAGCCATCATGGAGTGTTTACTAAACTACTCCGAAGACACTCTCAAAACCCAATTTAGCGCCGGGCTGTTTAGCAAGGATACTGCAGGAGCCTCTATGGAATCGACAGACCCTTCCACCGGTGCAAACAAAGGACTAGCGGCACGAGCTCGCTACTGCGCCGAATCTCGAGAGTTTCATTTGCTAGGCCCTATACACTCTGACATTTTCTTTCAAGAACGGTTACTCTTAAATTCGGTTGATTTAAGATTAAAATTAACCAGGGCCAAGGATGATTTTTGCCTGATGTCTCCCCAAGACGGGGATTTTAGTTTGAAAGTGTTGGGGGCAACCCTTTTTATTAAAAAAGTATCTGTATCTCCGGCCGTGCGCCTGGGTCACTCACATGCTTTGATGAAAGGAAATGCCCTTTACCCTCTCCAAAGAATTACCATGAAAACCTTTAGCATACCTGTGGGCAGTAGAATCTGCAGTCAAGAAAACCTATTTCTAGGCCCTTTACCTAGATATGTGGTTATAGGTCTGGTTGATCACGCCTCTAATACGGGCAGTTTAGATAAAAACCCCTTTAATTTTCAGCACTTCAATGCAGAGTATGTAGCGCTCTGTCAGGACGGACGTCAGGTTCCGGCGAAGGCTTTCCAACCACAATTTAATAACAACATATCTGTGCGAGAATTTTACAATCTATTCCTGGCTACAGGGCGACATCTAAAAGATCTCTCTTTACCTATTGACAGAAATGATTTTGCAGAGGGTTACACATTGTATGCTTTCAATTTATCACCTGATGATGACACCTCAGGAAATCTGTCTGTGGTGTCCCAAGGTAACCTCAGGCTGGAAATGCGTTTCCGTACACCTTTAGCCTGTACAGTTAGCATGATTGTTTACGCATGCTCTGATTCAATCTTGGAAGTGAATGCCCGAAGACAGGTCTTAGTGGATTATTATTAAGGACCTTTGAACAAAGACATGAATACCCAAGAGTTGGACGGGCTCATGAGCCGCTTGATTGGAAAACAATTTTGTGGAGTGTTGGCTTGTGATGAATTACCTATGGAGATATGGTCTGAGAGGCCTGCAATGTTTATTGTCAATACCCATCCTAAACACATGCCTGGTGAACATTGGCTAGCTATGACATTAGAACAGGAAGGTGGACGAAAAATCTCAACTTTTTTTGATTCCTATGGCTTTCCCCCCGGTTTTTCACATTTCCCTAAATCTATTAAAGATTTTTTGACCCTAAACGGTACAAAGATCTACTACAACATCAAACAAGTGCAAGATAACCTTTCCACTACATGCGGTCACCACTGTGTATTTTACCTGTGCCAAAGAGCCCGGGGAGTTTCTTTTGAAGATGTTATGTCTCTTTATAAGGATGATTTAAGAAGTAATGATAACCTTGTATCTTGTTTTGTTAGAAAATATCAAAAGTGTTCAAATGTGTGTCCTTTAAGAACGCGTAATCAAGGCGTATGCTCACGTCATATGTTTCAAGAATGCCACAAATGTTAACTTGCTTATTTTTCAAATAAAAAATTTATTGAATTTAATCATAGTCATTCAAAAGTCATTTTCAAAAGTCTAACCACGCCGAGAGATCGGGTTTAAGGAAAAGGTCCTGAGACGTTCATGGGAGTAAATGAGTTAGCATCATCGCTTTCATATGGGGCCGGTGTCGTTGGGGCATCTTTAGGGGTGCTGTATCTCGTTGAAGGCTTTTGTTTTAAAGCTTGAATCTGTTGACGAAGCTTATGGTTGGGTACACCGGAGAGGGGGATGTTGAGGATTGCCAGGGCCTTAAGAAACTGACGCCAGCCGGGAGGCCTTCGGTCATCAGCAACCTTGTGGGCAGCCGTGGTACTTTTAAGCAAGTCCTGCATATGGGACCCCCTAACCACAGAGCCCTGAAGGATAAACTCTCCAGAGTCGTTCCAAGCAGCTATCCCCTTTGAGTCTTTTATCTTGTTCATAATGTATTTAACATTCTTCCTGTTACGTAAAGGCACATGTGTCAGTAGGTCATGCATAACTTTATCTTCAAATGGCATTTGAGCTTCACCCGACATATTATCTCCACTAGGTAAGATCGTCGGTACAGGCCTTACAGGGGCATGGCTATCGTTAGGTTCGACATCTGTTAAAGGGTCCGGTAGGGAAAGGGTTAAATGGTTAGTCTCTCTCTCCCCTTGCTTTACCCGAGTCAAATACCTTTGCATTAGGTTTGTGTATTTTTGAATCTTATCATAGGGGTTCAATCCTTTTCGGTTCAAAACATCCTTCATGGCCGTATCCAAATCATTTTCCGCTGTTTGTCTGATATCTTCAGGACCCTGCATTTGTTTTTTAAGTCTATCCAACTCTTGTTGAGGCACCAAGTACATTTTAGTGGCCATCACACCACGTGTTCAACCACCACGTCTGGCCGCAATAAGGCTGGTGATGAAGGGCACGGCTATACTGAGTAAAGGTAGAAGAAAACCCCCAGACTGTTGTATACTATGTCTTTTCTTTTGAAGACTGGCCCTTTTATTGGCAAAGAGTTTGATCGCTGTCTTTTGTCTCCTTAATTTTTTCAATTGGTTCAGGGTGCGTGGAATGCGTCCTTTGAGAAGATTCAAAGCAATCTCACATAGGGCTAATATGAGATCTGAAGAACAGCGACCCAAGATGGCCTTCCGTTCTTTAGCTGTAGAACCTACTAGCCTTCTCAAGAGGGGGAGGTTTCTTTTTAAACGCAGAGACATAGCGTTTACTTTTTAGGAAGGTATGCAGCAGGCCTCTCCCCCGGAAACAGCCCTGTACGTAGCCTAAGGTGTTCTGGAGTATTTGCTTTTAAATCCACGATTAAATAAGAAAATGGCTCTTTGGTAGCGTCCTCATAGCTCTCCATAAAGTATGATTTCCGTCCAGGGTACATCTGCTGAGCTAGAGTGCTAATTTGCAGTTTGTCTCTAGGATTTTTAAACAATACCATGTAGTTGGCATTCAAGCTAATGGTCCGACTATTTTTACCTTGGTGAAACACATTCTGGACCAAGTAAAGCACGGACAGGTTTCTATGATGAGTATATTGGGTAAAAGCTCGTGCAATTTCAGGGTGTTCGCTACCAGCAAATAGCATATCGTCCAAAACCAGCAGATTATTTACATGTGGGGGGAGAAGTTCATCATCAGACAGAGAATCGGGTATTCCTTCAACAAACTTGATTTTTATTGTCTTCAATAATTCATCATACAGAGGTTGGTAACATGAATAACACCATACAATATTGTCAGGCTTTTGAGATAACACATGTTCAGAATTCTCTAAAATACTTTTTACAAAAAAAGTTTTGCCACTGTTTGAAGGGCCGGCAATTAATGCTGAAAAAGGCAATTGTAGCCGGGGGTCAAAACCCTCGACAGCAGTCATAATATCTTAAGCTTTAAGACACACTGGGGCTTGTAGCATAAGTCAGTAGCCAAAGGGCAATGTGGTACCGTCAGGCAATAGCTGTCTCTTGTCATAGACTACCCTGAATCTTTTAGTGAGTGGTGCGTTTCTTAGATGGAACCCCTTTTTATCCCTCACTATTTTGTTGTAGGAGCTCAAAATCTCCAAGTCACTATTCTTGTCCTTTACGAACCCCTCGACCAAGCGCGTGATTGATTCCAAGTTTACACGCGGTGCATTTTCATAGTTTTGAGTCACGCCTTTGGCTTTCAACACCACGTGATTGGCTTTAGTCCTAAAAGCATAGCTTTTTGGACCACATGAGGACCATTCTGTAATATGGTCACCCTCTTCGAGTTCACTCGTTAAACCCCCAAGATAGTTGCTAAGTGGGGGGGTCCAATCCCCCGGTTTGCTTACATAGACCACAGAGTCTGTGTCGTGGTAAAGAACCCGCCTCTGAAGCTGTTCCATGAGGGTGTACAGTTCAAGGCGGCCATAGGCTGTGGTAAATGCTGCAAGAAACACATTTACATTACCCGGGGGTAGAACCCACTTTTGGTGGCGCCTCCATTGCACCAAGGCAATGTCTTGACTCAAGAAGGAAAAATGTGAAATTTCGTATTGGTCCGAAAAAACAAATTCCAAAAATTCTTCGGGGTCTTTAATGATCGAAGTTGTTAGCATATTGCATCTCTGCGCTAATTTCCCCCAAAGGGAGTTCAAGTACAATTTCGACACATTTCTTTTGGTTTTGTTGACCTCTATTCTGTCAGGGTCAAGAAGTATGCCTTCTCTGTCATGGTAGTCTTGAATGTACTGGTCTTTACTTTCTTGATCTGTGACCGATGCAGGATAGCCTGAAGCCATCTGCTTGCATCTCAAGAAGGTTTTGATGTACTCTTTAAAAAGTGTGTCTGATTTCCTGGAAAAGTTCCACACTTCAAAGATTTTGGCCACACGATACCCCTTCTCTAAAGCCTTAGAGAATTCTACAGTGACCCATACACCGGTCAGGGCTCTTTCTTGATCTGTGTGATCACAGGGGTTTTCCTGGTTGTGGTTTTCACAGCATGTGCGACAAAGGGGAAAGAAAAGTTTTCCTTTAGGACCCTTGTAAGGCAACACAGGTATAAACAGCCCCCTAGGAGGGTAGACAGTCGCTTTGATTAAACCAAAATAATTTTGGGGTTCGTCAAAGTCGCTGTGAATAATTTCAGGATGCCCTATAGGATAGAATGAGGAACTCATTACATGAGGATATAGGGATGTAAAATCTACATAGCCTATTGTCTCGTCGGGTTGAGCTACATAACGCAATGTCAAAGCATTGGTCCGGCCTCCAAACAAGGCCTGTCGCGGTTCCAGGGGCTCTGGAGGGTCATAATGGGTAAGGAAGGCCTTAACACTAGGATCTGCCTTTTTGAGGGCTGTCCATTCGTGCTCCCACAAAACCACAACTTTTAACCCGTAAGTAGCCTTTAAAGAATTCAGTTTGTCTTGAAACTCTTGGTACATTTCCCCAAAAGTCTTTTGGGTTAGGACACACAAGGTGTGGGGGACAAAGCATAATTTACAACCGTGGAAGAAACAACCGTTGTACTCATACACTGTCTCAACCCCGTCAATCTGTGTGTATCCATCTACATGGTAAGGCCCAAAAGCCTTCTCCCCCCGATTCAAAGCATGTTGGATAAAAATATCTTTATCCTGGGCCAAGTACTCCAACCATTGAATGGAACCACTAGAGTAGGCCTTGAATTGGCGTCGGTAGTTGTCTGGCGATGGGATAGCTATAGATTCAGGAGTTAGATAGTGTGTACGATAGGTTTTCATGCACGCTGATGCAATAGTTGTACAGCTCCAGGGGTCAATGCCCGCATCTTTGATTACCTCTTCTCTGAATCTGAGGCATCCTTCACGAAGTATAACAACGTCATTGTCACAGTATGATTCCATCTCTTTATGGAAATCAAAAGTGCCATGTCTTACGGTCTCGTACCATGTCATGAATCTCTCACGCTCTTTGGGAGACATTTGATCACACCCGTACATTTCGGGGGCTGGATAAGATCCTATATAATGTAGATTCTCCTCAGATGTGAAGAAATGAGGGAAATAGCCTTTGACAGAGTTTTCAAAACCCAAGGCCTCTGGCATTTGAGCCAATCTCATGGGTAAGAAGCTTAAGCTGTCAATGTATCTCTGTTTGAAGGCGGGGTCAACAAAGCATAATATTTTACTCCCTTGAGCTATGACACTGGGTGCCACGCCTTGCTGTATCAAAGGGTTCAGAAGCAGATAGGAGTCATAGGCCCTAGCATTGTGAGCTATAAACGTGAAGTTTCTGTACTGGGCTTTTCTAAAATGTTTTAGAAAGAGTCGGGCACAATCGGGTCCCTCGGCCGACCATTTTTCACCCTTGAAAGTCATGGTTGACACAAAAATAGGCAAATGAACCCCTGATTGCTGAGTTGTCTCAAAATCATAAAACACATATTTCTCTGTATGTTCATCTTCAGCCAAGGGCTGAATGTAACACTCATGTGTTACTTCTTGAACCGCTTCCGCGTCTCTGCTTTTCAAAGGACCTTTACAGATTGGGCAGTGTATAATTCCACAAACATGAGGTTTAGGGCTATCTATTTTAAGGTTGTAATTGCAATGACATTTTGGACATTTCTTGTTAATGTCACAACTGCTTACAGATTTACATGCCTTGGGATGCCATGTTTCAGTTTTGTGTTTTTCGTAACAGTAGGCCGAACGACATGTGCGGTGACAATCCGCACAGGGGGTCAAGTTTAGCGGCTGCATAGGGCAATGTTTATCCAGACATACTGAACAGTTGTAACGGCACGAGTGCCCCCCCATGCGTGTGTAGCCGGTATGACAGGCTGGACAGACATATGGCGCGCCTAAAAAGGCTGTGATGTTAGTTACGGCATAGTAATGCTCATTTTGCACATAAAAGTACATAGTCTTAGGATGTGGTTCGGGTATATTTTGGAACTTGAGGAGAGCGTCATTAGCCCTACTGTGGTACAAAACCACAATCTTGATGTTCAGAAAGTTTTCAAATTTGACTATGTCTGAGAAAGCCACAGCATCCTGTATACCGAGACCCACCGCAGTTTGTAGCTCTCGAGCTTTATGTAACGCGGATTGATCCGTACATCCTGGGCTGAGTAAGTGGGCCAAACCTATGGCAAAACATAGCTTATTACCTGGATTGTGAACGTTTATGAGATAGGCCCTTTTATTGCTTATGATTTCGGACTGCATTAAACTCTCGAGCTTTCGTCTCTGACCCCCGCCCCCTTGTGGTTGGCGTACTAATTGTACTACAAGTTCGAGGGTCCTATCTGCTAGCACGTTTAAATTTGACTGTACAAGGCGTTCTAGCAGTTTAACAAATTGTTCAAGCTCTGCTTCACCATTCTGTAAAATAAGCGATACCTTGCTCTGTAGACTGTCTCCACAAATTTCCAACTGTAAGAGATCCCTAGGTTCGCTATAATCTCTAATCCTCGCTAACAGTTCATTCAAAGTGTCCATAAGCATTACGTAAAACACAGCATATTCCCGAATCTGACCCCCCCATGCGAAATTGAAAAACTGGCGAACCTCAATATTGTTGAATTTATTTCGACGCAAAACATGTACACTTCGATCAAGACCTCCCCCCTCCAGATTTACTAGGCAATTGTCCAACTGTTCAAAAACATCGTATTGGGTTTCAGACTCTTCGGACATTGGTGTTAAAGGCTGATTTATAGGTGTCTGGGGTGCCGAATTAAACCTAGCGCTCTCGTTCTGTACACTGATCTCAAGACCGCCCCCCTCCAGATTTGCTAGACATTTGTCCAACTGTTCAAAAACATCATATTGACTTTCAGACTCTTCGGACAATGTTGTTAAAGGCTGTCTTAGAGGTGTCTGTGGGGCCGAATTAAACCTAGGGCTCGCGTTAAGCTGGGTAATTAGAGATATGATGGTTTCGGGAATCTGTGTTAACATGTTTTCCTCGGAAGGCCCTGACTCATTCATACGTGTAATAATGTCTATGAGTTCGGAGGGAATCTGGGATAATAGATTTTCATCTATTGTCATTATGTCAATTACCCCCGAATCATTCATATGGTTAACTATATCTTGGAGCTCTGTAGGGATCCTGGCTAAGAGTGTTTCAATTGTCTCACTTTGGTCTATAGGGGGCGCCATCTGTCTAATTAAGGATGTGTGTGTGTGTGTGTGTGTTTACATGTGTGTTTTTTAACGGCGGTATTTGCTTGTTTTAGCCCTAATGTTTTTTAACATACGGGGTAGCTCGCTACGCCAGAATGACACATCCTGATTGTATTGATGCTCGAGTAGAATACACATGCGCCTCTGGAGTAGAGCCTTTCGTGATTTTAAACCCAGGGTAAACGCTTTGAAAAAACGTTCTTGGTCTATTTCAGAATCTGCTGTTTCCCCCACAGAATTGGCCGATTCAAGAAGGTTGGCAGCTTCACAGAACATCAAATCGTCTACCTCAGAAATGTCATTTAAATCTTTGACATCATCAGGTTTCGCTGGTGTCTTTGGAGCCTCCTCGGGGATGCTTGTCTGGGCATCCTCCGATGTTTGTGCGTTGTGTTCATAAGCCGGTGAGGAGTCTGAAATAAAAATAATACATACACAAATAGGTTATTAACCCTAAAATATGTTAAAAATGCCAAATACATTTCAGATATAAGCCTATATATTAACAATACATTAATTAAATACCTCGGCTTTTTTGACGAGGGCTGTTCTGAAGAAGCTCTGAAACCAGGGGCTTTTGTCTTTGTTCAACCTGTATTACAACATCTGCAGGTCCGGTAGATGGGGAGCCTGAAAAAAACAAAAAAACAGCATTAGGCCTTGTTTTAACATATTCCGGCATAAAAAAATATATAAATATTAAAATAATAATATATATAAATAATAATATATAATTGATTCATACCTAGTCCTTGGAACGACGTCTCGTGAATATCGGCCAAGTAGAATTGTTCGGGTGAAGCGGAACTGTGGATCTGAGCACTAATTATCCTTTGGTGTTTAGAAATATGGGGGACAACGTTGTCCTGGCCAAGGGGAGTTGACCTGCCGTTTAAAGTCTCTGTTCGCTGCTTTTGTGTAAATACATCCTGGGAGTAGGGCAGAATTGTCTCGTAGTCATATGCTTCGCAGAAACCGTTCAGGCTCCATAGGGCATCGTTTAACCTTCTAGGCTTTAGGTCCTCTGTAAACATATAAAATAACTTTTAATATAAGATGCCCACACTTTTTGTTTTTAAGGTATAAATATTTTTATGTATGGAATTCTTGGAGCTTACTTACGTTGACAATTCAGGGCAGGCGTTTGTTTGTAGGCACTTTGTTTCGGAGCCCCATGGGATGATTCGAGCTCAGTTATACCTCGGAGTATCTGCGTGAATGCTTCAGAATCTATAAAACATTCGACAATATTAAAGCTATAATCACTTTAGCTAATATTGCCTTGTTATACGGTAAGCATACTGATCCTAATGATTGTTTAATATTTCTATAACATCCCACGCTTTTCAAACAATTCCCCACAACAATCAAATCTAATAAAGATTTATTTCAAGAACTCACCTTGCGATAGATCCATTAGACTGTTTTCCCCGATTATCTTTTTTAACGCTTCAGTCCGATAACGATTCTTGGAGTTTCTGGAGGTGCTGTTTGCATCGGAACTAAAACGCTGCTAACATTGCCCATGGTTTCCTAGCGTTTTGTACCCTACGACCTAGAGAAAAACCCCTGAATGATTTTTTTTACATAGCATTTGGGGTTTGTCGTTTTTTTTGGGCTATACCCCCGCCCATGGTATATTTGACACATTTCAAACACATGGTATTGGGTGTGTCTAAACATTAGGATCCTTTTGGAGCTTCTAAAATCTCCGGGGTGCTAGCACCTAGATGCATGGGGGTGTGTTGTTCTCGACATCGCTGGGATGAATGACTTTTAGCCCACCTAAAAAAAATAGTTTTATGAAAGGCCTTTAAGATTAGGAGTCGTAAGACACAATATTATTGTTGGGGGGTAGGCATCTGTTTTGCAGGCTAGTGTAAACCTTGGTTTCAAACGACCCACCAGGCATGCATGGGTATTTTTTTAACAAACAACCCGCCCCCCTTTTTCTGTTTTGAAACACACACCACACACACACACACACACACACAGCCACTACAGAAAACTCCCTCACGCACATGCGCGCGCACATGGCTTTTTCCGCAAGATTTTTCTCAGGGACAGACTGCGCTAAGAGTGAACAAACGCGAGAGTTCATAACGTGGTGAGATTCTGATTTTAAAACCATTTATTTCATTCAAAATATTTAGTACATACATTTTATATCGTTACATTCTTAAGGTATTTTACGATGCCTTTCTTACAGATCCTGGGAGCTTATGCAACCAACCGCAATTGTCCGTGTCGAGTTCACCCTCAAAAGGCAAGGCTCTCTTGCTATGTCCATCAACACATGGTAAGTTTTCACTCCAGGGGTAGATCCGCCGTCGGGCCTTTGGTCTTGACTCTGTCTCAAGGAAAGCCTCGCCCAGCGCTTTAACTGTTCCCCATTTTGGAAGAGAATGTCCAGCTTATTCATAAGTGTTATGAAAATTGGATAATCCACCCATTTAAAACTAAACACAGGAATAAAAAAGTTTACATGTTGGCGGGCTCTGGAAGCTACCGGAGAATTGACAGACTTGTAGCATTAGCCTTATCATAAAGGTCACAGGCTAAAATTGTCACTGTTGTTGTCAGGGCTATAGTCCATTGAAGCAATTCTTAGAGCCTTGAGATCACTGCGGCCGCAGACCTGTTCTTCCAACGCATTCCTGGCACATTTGTAACACTTAGGACATGTTCAATTTTACAAAAGAGCCAGCCTGATGTTTAGCCATTCTCTCATCCCCAGAGCGGGGAAAACTCCCAGGTTTTGCAGGATAAAGGGGTTTGGGTCCACGGTCTGTGAATATCTTTACCGTAGAATCCTCCGGGTGGAATATGTAAGACATGTGGCCCTCACTCGTACCCAAAAATCCTTTAAAACATTCTGGAGCTTCACACAGAACTTCTTCAAGGCTTTGGTCACTGGGTTCATGACAAGCCGACATAACATCCCTAAAATTGGCATAGGTGTCATTTTTGTTTAATATTCAGGGGGGTTATCATGTACATTCTTAAACAGGTATTGTTCAGCGGCTTTATAAGGGGCCTTAACCAACCCAAACCGTGAGAAACAGTAACAGGTTGACCTGACACATGGTCACTTACTCAACCAGGGGCATGCACCCTTCTACATGACATAGGGTCATAATCATTACATAGGGTCATAAATCAGGCTTGGGTCATCAATCATTAACGGCCTGTCAAAGGGACCTTACTCACCCATAGCCCCCACCTAACCAGGCTTGTCTATCAGGCTTGGGTCATCAATCATTAACGGCCTGTCAAATGGACCCTTACTCACCCCATAGCCCCCACCTAACCAGGCTTGCCTGACCAGAAACATGCAACACCGTCATCACTACATAGGGTTCACATAGAGTTTCACAATAGGGCATCAATCAAAATTTTGACCCGTGG
>NW_022264097.1:20000-35219 GCF_002021735.2 Oncorhynchus kisutch | reverse complement strand
GATGGCCTATCACTGCAGAATGCTGTGGTAGCCATGCTGGGTTGTGCTTGAATTCTAAATAAATCATAGACAGTGTCACCAGCAAAGCACCATCACACTCCTCCAAGAGTGTGCAAAGCTGTCATGAAGGCAAAGGGTGGCTACTTTGAAGAATCTAAAATATATTTTGATTGTTTAACACTTTTGTGGTTGCTATATGATTCCATACGTGTTATTCATAGTTTGATGTACTCAACTATTAAACTACAATGTAGAAAATAGTACAAATAAGAAAACAGTTGAATGAGTAGGTGTGTCCAACTTTTGACTGGTACTGTATATATTTAAAATAATATATATATTTATCTAGTATATATAAGGCGGATTGGAAATGATGCAGACAATTACATTGATAGAAGCTACAATATATATGCAATATTAAAACTGATCCACCCCCTAAAAAAAACAAATGCACACACACACAATCTCTTTGAGAGTCATATAGCTCTCTGAGTCACATCCTGTCGTAGGACTAGCGACTCTTCTCCCTGATGGGTTTTTTTAAGGAGCCTGCCAAGCATCACAAAGCACAAACACCTTTGAGCACAACAGATTCAAACAAACTTCCTTATCACACCCACCCACCCATAGCAAAATATACAACAAAGACTAACAGTGACAGTATCATTGGTACAGACTCATACACAGTGGTGGACAGATATTCAGTTACAGCGACCTTCAACCAATCTGATATAATCAGGACAGCATATTTTAGTGTGAGTGAAACAGCTTGGTGTCAGACCTGAGTTTGAAGATGCAGTTTGTGTTTGTATGTGTGTGATATGAATAGTGCTTTGATATTGGATATGTCTCACCAAGGTTGCTCACGGGGAAGGCTCAGACATGTGGAATGCTCTGACGTCCATATACATACTGTATACAATGTTTATGATCTATGGTCAAATCTTAGTTTCATCACATGGTGTAGTATTTCTAATTGCCCTCAAGGGAACTAATACCATTGTATTGAATTGAATGGAACCTGATTGAGTTGCACATTTCTATTTGTATGTTTTCATACTATTGTGAGAACATATTGAACAGTCCTGGAAAACAGAACCCTTTGAGCAATCCAAAATTCATCTCATCCATTTAGATTGATCGGTTCAGTTCAGCTCACCTGGATGACTTACTGTGCATTGGATCAGAACAATTGATTTTACCCACATGGGGAGCTTTGAATGTTCATTGTAATTAATCATATTCAAGTGGTCTACCAATACCCTTTGTGTTTTAGTGTTCTACTACACAGAAATGAGCTTGGGGAGAGTCGAATAGACCTTAGTGTGTTTAATGGACCAGGACCAGTAAGTGTGCTGATATAGGATTAGTTTAGCCTTTTAGATCATATTGAATAGAATTATATGGACAGGGGGGACCTGATTCTAGATCAGAACTCCTACTCAGTGATGCTTTATAAATACAGGCCCTGGCTGAGGTATTAATCGATATGGTAGTCTTCAACAACAATAGGTCTGCATTGGAGGAACAAGAGCAATTTAATTGCGTAAAAATCAATATTTCATAGAAAAACTGCTTTCCTCATACTTTTTCCTCCGAATGGTGGCAGGAACAGAATCAGTTATGTGGTGAAGCTCAATGACTTTGATCAGATGTCACCAGTGGGCTGTCTCGTGGTGAGGACTGCCTGTTTGAAATCCTCCTCAGGCTGGAGATGTCAGTTTGGTTTGCATACTCCATGGGAACATCCCAAATGGCGCCCTGTTCCCTGTAAGGTGCACTACTTTTGACCAGCTCTTCTCTAAACTAGTGCACTATGTAGGTATAGGATGGCATTTGGGGGCGCAGCCCATTTATCCCTCCGGTACAGAGGAAAACTGTCAAAGTCCCCAGGGAATATCACGTTTCTTTCTTCTCAGCATTGATAGCGAAGTAGAAAATAAACACTTTTGTGTGCGCAGGCACTTTCTGTGTGTCTGAGAGACTTATACACACACACATTTCTTGCATCTCATTGTTGATTATGATCGTTTTTTTCAGTCCCTATCCAGCTCTTAGCTTCTCTGCAGACACTTTGCTGTTGGTGGTAGAGAGATGCACACGCAGTCACTCTCACATCTGCTGCATCTGCACACTGCAGTGACAGGCTTTGGACACACACACACACACATACATGCACACACACGTACACACACACACACACACACACACACACACAACACACACACACACACACACACACACACACACACACACACACACACACACCACACACACACACACACACACACACACACCACACACACACACACACACACACACACACTTCCTTCCTCTGGTTTGGATTTATGAACCCTGCAGAAAGCGATGCTGCTGATGATGACCTGCTTCAGGTGAGTACTGCTGCCTAGTGATCTAAGTGATGTCAGTACTGTGATTTGGGCAGGTGTTGTGAAATAGACAGTTATGCAGGTGTTGTGTACACCATAAGATACAGTAGAGGGGTGGCAGGTAGCCTAGCGGTTAGAGCATTGGGCCGGTTGCTGGTTCGAAAACCTGAGCCGACAAGGTGAAAAATCTGTCTACGTGCCCTTGAGCAAGGCACTTTATGCTAATTTGATCAAGGGGTGCTGTACTATTATTAGTGACCCTGTTAAACACATTTCACTGCATCTGTCTAGTGTATGTGACAATAAAACTTATATTTATTTTTATAGTGTGGGTGGGATTTTGGTTTGTTTGACTAAGCCTTTGGCCAGTTTGATTCGTTTTGTGTTCCTCTCATCTTCCTGTACTTGATAATGCCCTGAGGCCAGTTGTGATGGTGAAATGTCATAGAGTTTGGAGTTTAGAAGATAGCTGCTATTTGTCAACAACTGTACTATTTATGGTTGGTAGAGAGGACTGTTTTGTCAGAACGCAATGGTACTAATACTTAGTTGATAGCTACTGTAGGCTTCCAACGGTAGGGGTTCTAGTTTACGTGTTATCAATTGTCAAAATAAATGAATGTCCTGGCTTGGGCGTTGTTTGTTTCTCAATGGGCGTTGTTTGTTGCTTTCTGCTTCTTATAAATTTTGTGCAGTGACGATGAGTTTCTCTCACCATCAAGGAATATTCCTAGCTCACTCTCCTCCACTCCAAAAACAGAAGGCTCATATTATTTTTCCATAACCAGTGTTGACTGGAGAGAGTTTAGTCTGCTCCCCTCCCTCAGTGGGAGGGGAGGTAAGAGGTAATGTAACATAATGTGACAGATGTGATAATGGGAGAAGATCATGTAGTTTGGGTCTCATTTGTATGTGTCACAGCAGAATCTTACTCCCAAAAACTTCTCTCTTCTCTGCCCTCATCAGGGGCGTTTTGTAGGATTTGGGGCTTAGCCCAAAGCCAGTAGGGATGTCCGGAGGCGTTCTCCCCCAGCCCAAAAAAAGAAAGGAATTTCAACAGCCAAATGCATTAATTTGGTGCACTTTGAGATGAACATTGAGAGATTAGAACATTGAGAGATTTAATTTATTATGGATCCCCATTAGCTGCTGCCAAGGCAGCTACTCTTCCTTGGGTCCAGCAACAGATAACTTGCACCTTCCCACCTCCCACAGCAGACACTGCCCGTACTCAATTACAAATCTACTGTGTCTCTACTCTGGAACACTCTCTACTCTCTTCTCTGGACCAAATACATCTACAATGTATTGCCAAAAACCTCCATACCACTCAACAACTTCAAACAGACTCCGGCCTGTCCAATTAGCCAAACTGATTAAAGAATCCCACAGTTCCCAATCTCTCTCACTCACACGCACACAAGCATGCATGCACGCTGTGCAGTAATTAGAATCCATAAAGAAGCTTCAAGTTCTTATGGGCAGGTGGGATGGTAGCATACCACCTGGCCAACATCCTGTGAAATTTCAGAGCGTGAAATTCAAACTGCAGAATTATAAATATTTAACTTTCATAAAATCACAAGTGTAATACATCAAAATAAAGCTTAACTTTTTGTTAATCCAGCCGCTGTGTCAGATTTTCAAAGGCTTTACGGCGAAAGCACACCTTGCGATTATCTGAGGACAGCGCCCCGCACACAAAACCATGAAAAATATTTCAACCAGGCAGGTGCGACACGAAAGTCAGAAATAGTGATATAATAACTGCCTTACCTTTGATGATCTTCTTCTGTTGGCACTCCAAAAGGTCCCAGTTACATCACAAATGGTCCTTTTGTTCGATAATGTCATTCTCTATATCCATAAAAACTCAGTTTAGCTGGCGCGCTTCAGTCAATAATCCACCCAGTTTCCCTCCATCAAAATGCATACAAAATAAATCCCAAACGTTGCTAATAAACTTTTCCAATCAAGTCAAACAAAGTTTATAGTCGAACCTTAGATACCCTAATACGTAAATAAACAATCAAATTTAAGACTGAGAATCGTTATTGTCTTTAGCGGAGAAAAATACCAAAGAACGCACTCTCTTCCACGCGCTTGGAAACACTACAGCCAAAATAGGAGCCACCTAGAAAACTACAATTTCTGGCTCATTTTTCCAAAAACCAGCCTGAAACTCCTTCTAAAGACTGTTGACATTTAGTGGAAGCCCTAGGAACTGCAATCCGGGAGGACTTCGCCTTCTAATAAAAGAGACCGCCATTGAAAATAGTGGTAGGCTGAATTATTTTGGGGGGGGATGGTTTGTCCTTGGGGTTTCGCCTGCCATATCAGTTATGTTATACTCACAGACATTATTTTAACAGTTATAGAAACTTTAGAGTGTATTCCATCCAAATCTACCAATTATATGCATATCCTAGCTTCTGGGCCTGAGTAACAGGCAGTTTACTTTGGGTATGCTTTTCATCCGGCCGTGAAAATACTGCCCCCTACCCAAGAGAGGTTAAGTGATACAGTCCACAGTGTGCTCACCCATCCTCTGCCGCTCTCCATAATTTTCTCTGTGTCGTCTGCCCTCTTCTGTTGCTGTATCTTAGTCTTTTATGTTACTGTGTCTTGTCTACCCTCCTCTCTTTTCCTGTCCTAGTTGTAAAAAATGTTTTAATAGTCATTTCAGTGGCTTTTTCACCTAACCTGCAAATTCTTTGTAAACCATGTTTTACGTTTTCATTGTCTGTATTTCACCTGTTTTAATTTGTGCAAATAAATAATCTACAGAGCAGCTTGAAGTGATACAGTCTACTGTGTGCTCAACCCACCTCTGTTCTCGCTCCATCTGTGCTCTTCTGTCACTTAAAGATGCTGAGCACTAATGTTAGCTTACTAGCATTAGCCAACCCTTATGCTGAGGGAGACTAGCTAGTTAGCTACCACCAACCCTGCACAAACCTGTGGCTAACTCAGCTGCTAATGCTGAACTTCGACATTCTGGCTGTTCTGCCCCCTCCACATCATTCACTGCTGCCTGCTCGTGCTCAACCTGCTTGCTTCTTTTTGCCTCTCTTTCGGAAGAAGTTCCAAATATCCATATTGGCTCTGTACTATGCTACAGACTCTGACTGAGTAACAGGCGTTTTGCTGAGTGATGACATTGTCGTGACTTTACTTTCATTGATATGATGACTGTTATTTATTTAATCCACTAACTACGTTTAATTGTTACCCGAATAAATTAATAATTTAATGACTGACTCATTATAAATTTGGGGCACCATGGAACAGGTTGTTTAAAGAGTTTCCATCTCCTGAATTAAACTCCATAAGGTATATATTACATCGATAAACAGTCATCTTATTTACCATTACCTTATATCATATCATCATTCTGAACAGTCGTAACCTCATGCTTCTGCAAAAAACCCAGCCTTACTCATGATTCAGTACGACACAAATTGGTTTCATTATTTATTTACTAGCTAACTAAATACTTACACAGAATAAACATATACACTAACACACAATACGGTTTTTACACAACGACATGGAGAAGGAGAGAGGAAAAGACACTTATCGTCAATACATTTTCAGAACTATTCTCACAGTAATCATATAGTTTGCACATGAACCGCCACCCGTTTGGAATAAGAAATCATGAATGTATTTACGTATGGGTGCCTTTGTTCATTGTGTTGTCCTGAACAGAACTACAGAGTTCACTCTGATCCATTCTCTCCTGAAGCTGCTTATTTGAAGATAAGAGCCAGCCGTGCTGATGGTTCCAGTGGGATGATGAGAGTAGTGTACTACGGTGATTTGACAGGAGTAGGAGGATGGTTTGACTCAGGACAGCTAATCAGCTGTACCAGTGAATGTCTGAGAGGGGAGTTTGTTTTCCTCTTCGTGTTGATAGTCAGGATTTGGACACGATGGACATGAGCTGCAGCTTGCCGTCTCTCTGGTCTAAAGGAAGGTGAGTTTATTTCTTCATCTCTTGTTGAGGTTCAAAGTTCCAACCATTTCAAACATGTAGCTACTGCCTCACATTTCCTGGTGTAATGTTAATTACTGTGGGCAATCCTTTTATGCACTCTCGTCAAAAGGGGATTGTTCCGTCAGTCTGACACGCTCTCCGACCTCACTCGGGGCATGGCTACTTACTTATGCACAGTTTATAGGAGATAGATTCTCTCATACCTCCAAACACACACATTCCTATCTTAACCAAAATACTTTAATATGTTTTCATATTATATGCACAACGTTAAGGATGGAGACTTCATACTGTAGTGTAAATACTTTTCAAGTTATAGTATTTCTTTTATACCAGTTTTAATGACATCACAAAATAAAAAACAATATGACATTAGTTTCTATAGCTCCCCACTGACCATTCCCCACATTGTTATGTGAGAAATATTGTTCCAGTATCCACTTTTGTCTGTGTGAGAGTTTCAGCGGGAAAACTGTCTGTGAAACATAGCCATTCCTTTGTTTGATACTAAAGGGTAGATATATGTTCTTCTTCTACTTAAATTTACGACAGGGCGTTAGGTGTCAAAACCCCCACCAGTTCCCTCCTCCCCTCTTCTGTGGGTGAGAGAAGGTCTGGTTATTGTGAACCATTGCCAAGCTGATCTGACCCATTGTGATCCTCACAGGACAGTCATGACAACATTAACATCTAACTGGGGGGGGGGGGGGGGGGGACGAGAGCGGTCCACTGCATTGAGAAATCTTGACCTATCACTGCAGGCTCCGTGTCACTCTAGGTACTTTTGCAGTGCCTGATACTGTCTAGCGCAGTATATTGTAGTGTTTATTTTTGTAATTACAATCTGCCAGTGAAACTTTAAAAATGTTATACTGCATAATGCAAGTGATGTGTAGTTATGGAAACTCATAACAGACTGAAATGAGACAAACATATTTTTACATTTTTGGGCTGGACCAAAAACATTAAGTGTTAGGGAATATTGACGCCACTGACTCTCATTGCCCATAATCCCTTTATTCATTAGGTGTTAGTCAGAGAGCTGTGACCCAGTCTGTAATGGGCAGACACAGACCTGGGCAGACACAGACCTGGGCCGACACAGACCTGGGCAGACACAGACCTGGGCCGACACAGACCTGGGCAGACACAGACCTGGGCAGACACAGACCTGGGCGACACAGACCTGGGCCGACACAGACCTGGGCCGACACAGACCTGGGCAGACACAGACCTGGGCAGACACAGACCTGGGCAGACACAGACCTGGGCAGACACAGACCTGGGCGACACAGACCTGGGCGACACAGACCTGGGCCGACACAGACCTGGGCCGACACAGACCTGGGCAGACACAGACCTGGGCAGACCCAGACCTGGGCCAACACAGACCTGAGCAGACACAGACCTGGGCAGACACAGACCTGGGCAGGCACAGACCTGGGCAGACACAGACCTGGGCAGACACAGACCTGGGCAGGCACAGACCTGGGCAGACACAGACCTGGGCAGACACAGACCTGGGCCGACACAGACCTGGGCAGACACAGACCTGGGCAGACACAGACCTGGGCAGGCACAGACCTGGGCAGACACAGACCTGGGCAGACACAGACCTGGGCAGACACAGACCTGGGCAGACACAGACCTGGGCAGACACAGACCTGGGCAGGCACAGACCTGGGCAGACACAGACCTGGGCAGGCACAGACCTGGGCAGAGATTGTCTTGTTCACTGTCTTGTCATGATATAATCATTACTTTTCCTGTGTTTGTGACTCTGTCTGCACTCTGTAAGATTTACTGGTTGTTGTTAACCAGACAGATGGAAGATAACATTGTATTTTTACCTTAAAAGGCAATCAATCATGAAAATATGAATGATTTTGTTTAGTTGACAACTAAAATGTGTGCTTGTCACACCCTGACCTGTTTCACCTGTCCTTGTTATTGTCTCCAACCCCTCCAGGTGTTGCTTGTTTTCAATTTAGTTTTTTTGAATTGTTACCCCTCAGGGGGCCACCGTTTTTTCCAAGTTGGACCTTCGTAATGCCTACCACCTGGTTTGGATATGCGAAGGGGATGAGTGGAAGACAGCCTTCAACACAGCCAGCGGACATTATGAGTATCAGGTAATGCCGTTTGGACTCACCAACGCCCCTGCTGTCTTTCAGGCTTTGGTAAACAATGTGCTCCAGGACATGCTCAACTGTTTTGTGTTCGTCTACCTTGACGACATCCTGTTTTTTCCCGGTCTGCCCATGAACTTGTTCTTCATGTCAGGCAGGTCCTTCGGCGTGAAAGTCGTGAAAGCCGAGAAGTGTGTGTTCCACCGCTCTACAATCACTTTTCTGGGATATGTCATTGCTGAGGGTAATGTCCAGATGGATCCTGGAAAGGTGAAAGCAGTGGTGGATTGGCCTCAACCTACATCCAGGGTGCAGTTGCAACATTTCCTAGGATTCTACCGCCGTTTCATTTGGGGTTACAGCACCCTGGCGGCCCCCCTCTCGGCCCTCACTTCTCCCAAAGTACCGTTTAAATGGTCTCCTGCTGTCAACAAAGCCTTTGTGGACCTGAAGCATCGGTTCACAACAGCACCCATCCTCATCCATCCGGAACCGCCGCTTCAATTTGTGGTTGAGGTGGATGCATCTGATGTTGGAGTGGGGGCCATCCTGTCCCAGCGATCTGCACAGGACCAAAAGCTTCATCCCTGTGCCTTCCTGTCCCATTGTCTCAATTCTGCAGAGAGGAACTACGACGTAGGCAACCAAGAACTCCTGGTGGTCAAGATTGGAAGAGTGGAAGCACTGGCTGGAAGGAGCAGAACAGCCATTCTTGGTCTGGACCGACCATAAAAATTGGGATTATCTCCGTACAGCCAAATGCCTTACCTTTAAGCAGACCCGGTGGGCTCTGTTGTTTACCAGATTCAACTTCACCATTTCCTACCGCCCAGGATCCAAAAATGTGAAGCCTGCCGCTCTCTCTCACCTATACAGTTCCTCTGCCACACCCTCGGTCACCGAAACCATTCTCCCTACCTCATGCCTAGCAGCCACAGTGGATTGGGGTATTGAGACCCTGGTTCGCAAGGCACAATGTTTCCAGCCTGGACCTGAAGGGGGCCCGGCCAACCTGCTGTTTGTCCCTAACTCAGTTCGGTCTCGGGTCCTGGAATGGGCTCATTCCTCCAGACTAACCTGTCATCCTGGTTCCCACCCTACCCTAGCCTTCCTTTGACAACGTTTCTGGTGGCCCACAATGGTTGCTGACGTCTCTGCCTTCGTCACCGCATGCACGGTGTGCGCCAAGAACAAGACTCCACGGCAAGCTCCTTCTGGCCTTCTTCAGCCACTACCAGTCCCTCATTGTCCCTGATCCCATATCTCTCTGGGCTTCCCCCGTCTGATGGCAACACCGTCATTCTGACAGTGGTGGATCGGTTTTCTCATGGTGCATCACGTCTTCTGGATCCATGGTCTCGCGGTGGATATGGTTTCCGACCAGGGTCCTCAATTCTCATCTGAGTTTTGGAAGGCATTCTGCATCCTTATTGGGGCATCAGCCAGGCTGTCCTCCGGATTCCATCCCCAATCAAATGGCCAGTCGGAGCGAGCTAATCAGGACCTGGAGACCAGCTTAAGATGCCTGGTTGCAACCAACCCCACTACCTGGGGCCATCAACTGGTCTGGGTGGAGTATGCCCGGGAACACCCTTCCCTGTTCTGCCAAGGGACTCTCCCCTTTTGAGTGCTCCATGGGGTATCAACCTCCATTCTTCCCGGAACAAGAGCAGGAGGTTAGCGTGCCCTCAGCCCAGATGCTATTCTCAAGGCCAACTCCAGGTATTGTTGACAAGCGGACCGTCGCCGGACCCCAGCTTCCCGCTACTGCATTGGGCAGAGTTTGTGGCTTTCCCCTCGGGATCTGCCCCTTCGGGTAGAGTCCCTCAAGCTGTCTCCCCGTTTCATTGGTCCTTTTCCTATCAGAGTCCTGAGTTCCACTGCTGTCCGTCTTGTGTTACCCCGTACCCTCCGTATTCACCCTACCTTCCATGTGTCTAGGATTAAGCCTGTGTCTCCCAGTCCTTTGTTTTCTGTTTCCAGGCCCGTCCCTCCCCCCCGTGTCATTGATGGCCAGACAGCATTTACGGTGAGACGCCTCCTGAGGGTTCAACCACGGGGCAGGGGTTTCCAGTACTTAGTTGATTGGGAGGGTTATGGCCCGGAGGAGAGGTGCTGGGTCCCTGCTAAATACATTCTGGACCCGGCCCTCATCGCCGATTTTCACCGCCGACACCCCGGTCAGCCAGGTATGCACCCAGCTAGGCACCCCTGGGGGGGGGGGGGACTGTCACACCCTAATCTGTTTCACCTGTCCTTGTTATTGTCTCCACCCCACCCAGGTGTTGGTTGTTTCCCCTTGTGTATTTATCCCAGTGTTTCCTGTCTCTCTGTGTCAGTTCTTCTTGTATGTTTCAAGTCAACCAGCATTTTTGTCCCATACTCCTGCCTTTGCTGTTCTCCTTTTACTAGTCCTCCCGGTTTTGACCATTTCCTGTTCTGGACTCTGTACCCGCCTGCCTGACCATTCATCCTGCCTTTGCCTATTCCTTTCTGGATTATTAAACAGCTTAAACTCCAACCATCTGCCTCCTGTGTCTGCATCTGGGTCTCTCCTTGTGTCATGATAGTACTTTTGAACTGTACTTTGCACAGGTTTGAGTTCACATGTCATCGTACTACAGCATCCAGTTTGTTGTGAAACAGTTTTGCTCAGTTTTGAGGAGATTGAGGTCCTGATTGATGTAAATGGTTGATGATGAGGTTCAGTCTCTGGAATATAGTCTAAAACCCTGCAGCTTCTGCTGTTGCCATTTGGACTAATGTAGATTGTCCTGTGTTGCTTGCTGTACTTGATTGTTTTCATCCCTCTGACCTTTGCTGGGCAGTGATGAGCTAGATTTGACTAACATATGCATCTCCACCAGCCTCGTACGAACCATTCTAATCTTGCAAGCGCACATTCGGTTTCGCTACACGGATTCGTATAGTATCTGTGTAACGAAACTGAATGTGAGATCGCGAGATCAGGATGGTTCGTACAAGGCTACATCTCCACTGCCTCCCTACATAGATTACCATGCGAGAACAGCAGCGTGTGCGTCACACCTCCACCACTGTCTCAGTCCCTCTCATCAATATTAACTCTCTGTTTATAATGGGTGGACCCAGATGATCTGTCACTGGGTGTTTTCACAGACTTTATTATCTCTCTCTCTCTCTCTCGCTTTCATTATCTTTCCTCTTCTCTATTTGATCATCACTGCCTTGGTGTGCACTTGCCCTGTGGATTCATAGGTGAAGTCACTGTCCTCTCCAGCTTCTTCTAAACTTGACCAGCCAGCTTGTGCTTCTGTCCCAGCCAATCTCCCCATCTCTCCCCATGGATGTGTTCTATTTTTAAGCAGCCTACTTCCTTTAATAAATTCTCTCTTCCATTTCTGACGCAGTCGCCAGCAGAACTTCTTAAACTGACGAACAACCCATGGGTTAGCAAGTCCTGGAACACTTCAATGTTCTGCAAAACATATGGGTGACAAGTGTCACACATATCAAACGATGCAGCTCTGGAGAAGAGCATACAGTGCAGTATGTCCTGCAATGTTCTGTGGTAGTTATTTTACATTATGTGGGCAAATAGTAAGTTGAAAGTCAGAAAATATTGGAGCATTGTTTATATATCTCGTTAACTGGAAAGTTACAGAGACGTTTTCTTGCTGCATGTCCTCTCTAATAGTGTGGCTAAAGTTGGTATATCGTGTTTAAAGAGTCCCGTGTGAGTAGGTTTTCTGTGGGAGATTCCACTGCTGTGCTGTTGGCTACTGTTGTTGCAATTGATGTGTGATTCTCTGCTTCATTTAATAGACCTCAATCCTTCTCTCTCCATTCCATTACGTAATTTGCTCATCAGTGTATCTCACAGTCTGAGCTGACCTGCCTCTGTAATTCAGAAGGGACTCTTCTCTCCTCTCTCCCTACTCACCCGTTCCTCCCTCCGTCCTCTGAGAGACTAGACGACTAAATCTCTTCCATTCTCACTTTGGGTGACACCTTGGACACACATGAGCATTTTGGTATTGAGCGGTTGCCATGACCACCCCTGGGTGGCCCAGTAGTCAAGGAAAAGGGAGAGGAGGAGGAGTAGAGTGAAACAAAGAGAGGCGTATCATCTGACTCTGTCCTGAGGATGTTTTTGAGATTTTGAGATTTTTGAGAGAGAGAGCCACGCTTTTTATTCTTCTCTCTCTCTTTTTTGGGCGGCTGGCTTCCTACCCTGCAGCAAGCTCAGCTTCTTCCTCTTCTCCTGTCTTTCTCCCCACTGTTTCTCCTCACCTTCTTCCTCTTCTCCTGTCTTTCTCCCCACTGTTTCTCCTGGAGAGTTATTTTCTTTATTCAAACCACATGAGGACTAATTACTCTTGTTAAGGACGTAGAGACGCCTACTTACCTTCTCGTTCAGAGCTCTTTCACTACTTCCTGGTACTCTGAAGAGGCATGGGGAGGGATAGGAGCATCTCCCGCCACTTTCGGTACAGTGCTCTGTGTGCTTTCATCTTCATTGTGCTCTTAGCTTGTTTAGCGCTGAGATGATAAGTATTTGTTGATGTTGTTATTACTAAAGCTTGGACATGAGAGTTTCTGTGATTTCTCTGTTGTCAAAACTTTTTGTGAAAATAGCATCAACTAAGAATGTGTGCACTTGGCTTACAATAGTGTTTCCATTGCTTGAAGTCCATATTAAAGTTTGATATTATTCCGAAACATATTATTATATTATTCTGAAACACTTGTATGTGTGATAGTTAAAGCTCCCTGTACCTTATAATGTTGACCGTAGATTGACCTATTCTTCACTGTGTTATGCTAAAAGTATTACAAGATACCGCACCCCATTACTTTGTGCATTTATAGTTGCTGTGTCTAAGCTCTCCTCTCTCTACCCTGGTAGACAGTAACAGCCCACTACACATCGCCATGTGAATCGGATTTATCATCTCTCCTAACAGGGTCTCACAGGAGATAATTGACATTGTTCTTCCTTAATAAGTTTCCCACATTCCGGTTGTCATTCATTCCTGAGAGTGGCGCGTCCTTGATCCACCCCTCCTCCATCTTTAGTTATAGATAGACACGACCTGCTTTTAATTGAGGGCATAGCGAGGCCTTGATCACAGAGGCCTACATCCCTACTCAACGTGGAAGAATCGTTTAAGTTTCCTTTAACTTTGGTTCAGGGCAGAAAGGTCTGATGCTGTCTTGTTTCACCTATCCAAAGTTTTCAGACCCTGTGCACAAGGATCGAGGTAGGACAAAGTGCTTGGGAGTGGGCCCTGGACCTATAGTGTAGATTGGATTTTGTTTTTCTAAGTTTCTCATCCTCCATTTTGTCTTGTGTGACCTCTCGATAAAAGCTGAAAGGCCTACAGTGTTACATCCTGACCATAGAGAGTCCTTATTTTCTATGGTAGAGTAGGTCAGGGTGTGACTGGGGGTTAGTCTAGTTTATTATTTCCATGTGGGGTTCTAGGTTTGTTTTTCTATGTTGGTGATTGTGTATGATTCCCAATTAGAGGTAGCTGGTAATCGTTGTCTCTAATTAGGGATCATATTTAAATGGCTGTTTTTCCCACCTGTGTTTGTGGGATATGGTTTTGAGTTAGTGCACGTAGTATCTCTAGTCACAGTTCGTTGTTACTTTATTGATTATTTGTTTTTGTCTTTGCTTTGTTTCACTTTCTAATAAATTATGTGGAACTCTGTAGTGCTCAGCCTCTTTTTGTTTCACTTTCTAATAAATTATGTGGAACTCTGTAGTGCTCAGCCTCTTTTTGTTTCACTTTCTAATAAATTATGTGGAACTCTGTAGTGCTCAGCCTCTTTTTGTTTCACTTTCTAATAAATTATGTGGAACTCTGTAGTGCTCAGCCTCTTTTTGTTTCACTTTCTAATAAATTATGTGGAACTCTGTAGTGCTCAGCCTCTTTTATAAAATTGTATTTGTATATATTTTTTGGTAAAAAAATTGCAGATCTTCTCCAAGTCATTAAGGCTTTCGAGGCTGACGTTTGGAAACTCAAACCTTCAGCTCCCTCCACAGATTTTCTATGGGACTAAGGTCTGGAGACTGGCTAGGCCACTCCAGGACCTTAATGTGCTTCTTCTTGAGCCACTCCTTTGTTGCCTTGGCCGTGTGTTTTGGGTCATTGTCATGCTGGAATACCCATCCACGACCCATCTCTGAATGTTGTAGTGTGATCCCCTCACCATGGGTTACTGCAGCTAGTGTTGCCAGCACTGCCACTGCCTGGGTGGGGGCACCCCCCCTCCCCATGGGTTACTGCAGCTAGTGTTGCCAGCACTGCCACCGCCTGGGTGGGGGCACCCCCCTCCCCATGGGTTACTGCAGCTAGTGTTGCCAACACTGCCACTGCCTGGGTGGGGGCACCCCCCCCTCCCCATGGGTTACTGCAGCTAGTGTTGCCAGCACTGCCACCGCCTGGGTGGGCAGTGGGGGCACCCCCCCTCCCCATGGGTTACTGCAGCTAGTGTTGCCAGCACTGCCACCGCCTGGGTGGGGGCACCCCCCCTCCCCATGGGTTACTGCAGCTAGTGTTGCCAGCACTGCCACTGCCTGGGTGGGGGCACCCCCCCTGCCCATGGGTTACTGCAGCTAGTGTTGCCAGTACTGCCACTGCCTGGGTGGGGGCACCCCACCGGAATCCCCACCGGCTAGGTACAAGGATGTCAAGGGCTCAGCCTC
>NW_022264097.1:0-15000 GCF_002021735.2 Oncorhynchus kisutch | reverse complement strand
GTGCAATAAATAGGGAATAGGCTGCAATTTGGGACACAATCTCTGAAAATGTTCCTTTTACATGAATCCAATCACTGAAGTGATATATGTATTTCAGTACAGCAGGTAGAGTAGTTGTAACCTCATTATTACTTTCCAACTGCATGTTTTATTTGTTACACCTGAAATGGAGAGTGTTTACTGCAGACCCTCCATCAACTCTAATAGGTTTAAATGAGACAATTCAACCTCATTTTTAGATGACATACTAATCCCAAGTATTACCCAGAGGAGTTTCTATGGTAACAAGCCATATTTTGAGGCAGGGTGGGGGTGCAGGTTGGGGGACACAATGACACATGGCTACAGCTGTCCTTTTCAATCACTTTCACATGTTCTGTTCCATGTCATTTCACCAGTCTGTTCCCTAAAGCGTGAGAGACACTTTACCAAGGGTTAGTGAACCACTTTACCAAGGGTTAGTGAACCACTTTACCAAGGGTTAGTGAACCACTTAACAAGGGTTAGTGAACCACTTTACCAAGGGTTAGGGTTAGTGAACCACTTACCAAGGGTTAGTGAACCACTTTAACAAGGGTTAGTACACCACTTTAACAAGGGTTAGGGTTAGTGAAGCACTTTACCAAGGGTTAGTGAAGCACTTTACCAAGGGTTAGTGAACCACTTTACCAAGGGTTAGGGTTAGTGAACCCCTTTACCAAGGGTTAGGGTTAGTGAACCACTTTACCAAGGGTTAGGGTTAGTGAACCACTTTACCAAGGGTTAGGGTTAGTGAACCACCTTATCAAGGGTTAGGGTGAGTGAGACATCTTACCAAGGGTTAGGGTGAGTGAGACATCTTACCAAGGGTCAGGGTGAGTGAGACATCTTACCAAGGGTTAGGGTGAGTGAGACATCTTACCAAGGGTTAGGGTGAGTGAGACATCTTACCAAGGTTTAGGGTGAGTGAGACATCTTACCAAGGCCATATCAATTCATGTGTGTTGTGTTTCTATCTGTACTGCAGGACGGTGAGAGTCTGCAAAGGGAACCTAAGTTTTGGATTCACCCTCAGGGGCCATGCACCTGTCTGGATCGACTCAGTCATCCCAGGTAGGTTGCTTAGAGCAGTGTGTGTAGCCTAGTGGTTAGAGCGTTAGTAACCGAAAGGTACAAGGTACAAATCTGTCGTTCTGCCCCTGAACAGGCAGTTAACCCACTGTTTCTAGGCCGTCATTGAAAATAAGAATTTGTTCTTAACTGACTTGCCTAGTTAAGTAAAGGTAAAGATTTTTTTTTTAATGTTGCTGTGTAGACATTGTGTTGCCACAGGGTTCACTGGCTTTCTGGAGGTCCATCTGTGAGCACAGACCACAGACTCTGTAGCCTATATTGTGTCTCTCTCTCTCTCTCTCTCTCTCTCCCTCCCTCTCTCCCTCTCCCTCTCTCCCTCTCTCTCTCTCTTCCCTCTCAATCTTCCCTCTCTCTCTTCCCTCTCTCTCTTCCTCTCTCTCTCTCTCTTCCCTCTCTCTCTCTCTCTCTCTCTCTCCCTCTCTCCCTCTCTCCCTCTCTCTCCCTCTCTCTCCCTCTCCAGGGAGTCCAGCAGATAAGGCGGGGCTCAAACCTGGAGACCGCATCCTGTTCCTCAATGGACTTGACATGCGGTTAGACAGCATTCTAAATTAGACTTAATCATTTTATATAGAAACAAATGATTTACTGGTTCATTTACGTTTGTTTGTATGTTGTCAAGCCAACCTCCACTTGTATTTAATTCAGGCTAGTGCTCTAGCTAACTGCATGCTTTGTGTGGATTTTGATTTTGAAACCAATGTTCATATCTCACACTGTTGTAGTGTAGTCCTTTAATAGATGAATGGACAAACATTACCTGACAGCTGTGTTGTATTGAATTCATTTGTTAATAACTTAGAGTGTGGATAAACAGCAGAGTAGTTTCCTCTGCAGTGGTAGTTTGTGGTAGGGACCAGAGCCTTAGATACTGTTGTATAGAGACTTCAATATAAGGTTTTGTTTCCGGGCGTTTTACTTGTTTCCATTAGAATGTGGTGTCCATGCTACTGTATAGGGATGTATAGTACACTCTTAGAAAATATTGTTCCAAAAAGGTTCTCTGGCTAGTCCCCATAGGAGAATCCCCTTTTTGGTTCCAGGCAGAACCCTTTTTGGTTCTATGTAGAACTCTTTTGGGTTCATTATAGAACCCTCTGTTTAAAGGGTTCTACATGGAACTCAAAAGGGTTCTACCTGGAACCAAAACAGGTTCTTCAAAGGGTTCTCCTATGGGGACAACCAAAGAACCATTTTAGGTTCTAGATAGCATCTTTTTTTCTAAGAGCGTAGTAGTGATCATGGTCGAGAGTCTGTAGTTTAATGACACTATCTCTGTATCTCTATATGTGTCTGAAGGAGTTGTTCCCATGAGAAGGTCGTCTCCATGCTACAGGGCAGCGGTGCCATGCCCACCCTGGTCGTGGAGGAAGGACCCCCCACCTTCACGCTACCTGAGCCAGAGCAGCCAGGAGGGCCAGGAAGGGCGTCCCCGGGTGGAGGCGTGCCCCGCTCCCCAGTGCTCAACTCCCTGCAGTGGGTGGCTGAGATCCTGCCTCCCTCTATCAGGGTCCAGGGGCGCACCTTCGGACAGCAGCTGGAGCACCTGCTCACCATCCAGGAGAGATACACCATCTGCAAGGCCCTTGAGAGCTTCTTCCAGCATAGGTGAGGGGGAGGGAGGGAAGGATAGGAAGGAGGTAGAGGTGGAGGGAGGGAAGGAAGGTGAGGGGAGGGAGGGGAGGAGGGGGAGGGGGGAAGGATAGGAAGGGAGGTAGAGGGGGAGGGAGTGAAGGATAGGAAGGAGGTAGGAGGGAGGGAGGGAAGGATAGGAAATTAGGTAGAGGGGGAGGGAGGAGGGAGGGAGGGAGGGAGGGAGGGAAGGAAGGAAGGAAGGAAGGAAGGAAGGAAGGAAGGAAGGAAGGAAGGAAGGAAGGAAGGAAGAAGGAAGGAAAGGAAGGAAAGGAAGGGAAGTAGGTAGAGGGGGAGGGAGGGTAGGGAGGGAGGGAGGGAAGGATAGGACAGGAGGTAGAGGGGAGGGAGGGAAGGATAGGAAGGGAGGTAGAGGGGAGGGTGGGAAGGATAGGAAGCGAGGTAGAGGGGGAGGGAGGGAAGGGAGGTAGAGGGGGAGGGTGGGAAGGATAGGAAGGGAGGTAGAGGGGGAGGGAGGGAGGATGGATAGGAAGGGAGGTAGAGGGGGGAGGGGAGGGAGGGAGGGAAGGATAGGAAGGGAGGGAAGGGGAGGGGGAGGGAGGGAAGGGAGGTAGAGGGGGAGTGAGGGAAGGATAGGGAGGGAGGTAGCGGGGAGGGAGTGAAGGATAGGAAGGGAGGTAGGAGGGGAGGGAGGGAAGGATAGGAAATGAGGTAGAGGGGGAGGGAGGGAGGGAGGGAGGGAGGGAGGGAGGGAGGGAGGGAGGGAGGGAGGGAGGGAGGGAGGAGGGAGGAGGGAGGGAGGAGGGAGGGAGGAAGAAGGAAAGGAAGGGAGGTAGGTAGAGGGGGAGGGAGGGTAGGGAGGGAGGGGGGGAAGGATAGGACAGGAGGTAGAGGGGGAGGGATGGAAGGATAGGAAGGGAGTAGAGAGGGAGGGAGGGAAGGGAGGTAGAGGGGAGGGTGGGAAGGATAGGAAGGGAGGTTAGAGGGGAGGGAGGGAGGGATGGATAGGAAGGGAGCAGAGGGGAAGGGGAGGGAGGGAAGGGAGGTAGAGGGGAGGGAGGGAGGGAAGGAGAGGGGGAGGGGAGGGAGGGAGGGAGGTAGAGGGGGAGTGAGGGAAGGATAGGGAGGAGGTAGCGGGGAGGGAGTGAAGGATAGGAAGGGAGGTAGGAGGGAGGGAGGGATGGATAGGAAGGGAGCAGAGGGGGAAGGGGAGGGAGGGAAGGGAGGTAGAGGGGGAGGGAGGGAGGGAAGGAGAGGGGAGGGGGAGGGATGGAAGGGAGGTAGAGGGGAGGGAGGGAAGGAAGGATAGGAAGGGAGGTAGAGGGAAGGGTGGGAAAGAGGAAAGGAGGTAGAGGGGGAGGGAGGGAAGGGAGGGAGGAGGTAGAGGGGAGGGTGGAAGGATAGTAAGGGAGGGAGGGAAGGATAGGAAGGGAGGGAGGTAGAGGGGAGTGAGGGAAGGAGAGAAAGGGAGATGGAGGGGAGGATAGGAAGGGAGATAGAGGGGAGGGAAGAAGAGGAAGGGAGGTAGAGGGGAGGGTGGAAGGACAGGAAGTGAGGTAGAGGGGGAGTGAGGGAAGGATAGGAAGGGAGATAGAGGGGGAGCGAGGGAAGGATAGGAAGGGAGGTAGAGTGTGAGAAAGTGAGAGAAATCAGAGAAAGAAACTAAATATGTTGAGAGATTGAAAGCGAGATTGAGAGTGAAAGAAGAGATAACCTACTGGTTTGAGAGAACATGGTACAGAAACTTCCGCCCTATAATTATGCTGTCTAGAGTAAGTTACCATCATTTTCTCTTTATGCAATGTTCTGTAAGACCATTGTATTAGCATGACCAATTATTAGACAGCCAGAATACCCTAACCCTGCCCCCTCCTACGTGGCGACAGGAATGTTGACACTCTGATTGTGGACGTGTTCCCGGTGTTGGACACGCCAGCCAAGCAGGTGATCTGGCGGTTTGTCTACCAGCTTCTGACCTACGAAGAGCAGGAGCACTGCCAGAGCAAGATTTCACGTTTCTCGGTTACAAGGCTGCAGGTGGGTTGTGGGAAGTGTGGTTGTGTGTGTGCTTATGTGAGTAAATGTGATATCTACGTGTACATTTGTGATTTGGTGGGTGTATGTGGAGATGTGAAAGACAAGGTAAATTTGTGATTGTGCCAGTGTGTCTGCGTGTGTGTGTACACTGACATACACACGCTGTGTGTATTCTAGCGCCAGCCCCCCCACCTGAGCCAGAGCCCGCCCCCGAGCCCCATCGCCGTAGCAGCTCCATGAGAGTGACAGGAACCGCCTACAGGGCCAGCATGCGTGGGCGGAGCTCTGACGACCTCATCATCGGCACTCACCTGGGGATGGGTACTTGCGTTTGTCTTTGTCCTTCATCATCATCTTCATCACCAGTAGAAGTAGCACCATCATTACTATCAGTGGCAATATCATCGTCATCATCATCGTCATTATTATCACCATCATCATCAGTATTGTCAAAAGTAGCATGAAATAAATATTTCTGACACTAGGTGGAGCTTTTGCTTAAACCTACCCAGTCAAGTGAATGGGTATGGAGAAATACATCTTTTTTTGGAATGCCTGAAACCTAATGCAGCATGTTTCCTGTAGGGATCCGTACTGATCCAGTGGAGATGGGGATGAGGCTGGCTCCAGGAGAGAGACAGTCAGGAGACGGGACGTCCCTCCCAGAGACCCCCAACAACCTCACCAACGTGGGTACCCAAGTGAGACTGAGAGAAGTGGTCCTGTGTGGCTCAGTCGGTAGAGCATGGCGCTTGCAACGCCAAGCGTCGTGGGTTCGATTCCCGCTGGGGCCACCCATATGTAAAAGTAGTGGCCCCAGCCGACTTGTAAGTCGCTTTGGACAAAAGCGTCTGCTAAATGGGATATATTAGAATAAGGATGACTAAAACAGTGCTCACTAGTCCAGGTCTGCATCTTTTTCCTCTGGTCCAGCACTATAAAACACACTGGCTTCAATTACTCAAGAACCCAGTGAGTGGCTCATTAATTTAAGCAGGTGTGTCACTGTCAGGCTGAAACAAAAGCCTGTACACTCATTGGCTCTTGGGAACTAGGACTAGTGACCACTGATCTAGGTTGTTTCCTCCTTCCTCTTATTTTCTGGCTTTTATCTCATCTATCTGTGTCGTTATGAAAGGGCATATCTTCTCTCTGTCTAGCTGTCTGCGGTGTATGCTGAGCTGGAGAACGTGTACTCAGGGAAGAGGTCCAAGTCTCTGAAGGCTCGCGCTCCTCCTCCGGCGGACAGTCTGGTAGAGCTGGAGGTCCTCGAACACGCAGGCTCTCCGTCCATGCACGCTAACACAGGTATCTACTCCAACCGGTAACATTTTACTTGAAGTGTTGTTAATCATGACGCATCCAGGAAATTTGGTTAAAATTACGTCATTAGGGCCTCTCGAGTGGCGCAGTGGTCCTAAGGCTGTGCAACTAGAGATTCTGGGTTTCGAGTCCAGGCTCTGTCGCAGCTGCCTGCGATCAGGAGACCCGTGGGGCGCGGCACCATTGGCCCAGCGTCGTCGGGTTAGGGAAGTCCTTGTCACCATCGCGCACTAGCGACTTCTGTGGCGGGCCGGCACAGTGCACGCTGACACGGTCGCCAGTTTGTACCTCTGACACATTGGTGCGACTGGCTTCCGGGTTAAGTGGGCATTGTGTCAAGAAGCAGTGCGGCTTGGTTGGGTTGTGTTTCGGAGGATG
This sequence comes from Oncorhynchus kisutch, assembly GCF_002021735.2. Classification (NCBI taxonomy): domain Eukaryota; kingdom Metazoa; phylum Chordata; class Actinopteri; order Salmoniformes; family Salmonidae; genus Oncorhynchus; species Oncorhynchus kisutch. Next base: position 8,559 of record NW_022264097.1, on the reverse strand, counting down.
CACGGCTCTCGACCTTCGCCTCTCCCGAGTCCGTATGGGGAGTTGCAGCGATGAGACAAGACTGTAACTACCAATTGGATACCAGGAAATTGGGGAGAAAAAGGGGGTAAAAAAATATTACATTATTACAAACAGGTAGAAATCTGGTTAAAATAACGTCAATACAAACAGGTTGAAATCTGGTTAAAATAACATCAATACAAACAGGTTGAAATCTGGTTTAAAATAACGTCAATACAAACAGGTTGAAATCTGGTTAAAATAACATCATTACAAACAGGTTGAAATGTGAATTTCAGCTTGCCTGACACATGTAGTCTTCTAGTTTGAGTTGAGTCCACCTATCTCTCTGTTAGTCAGTGGAGTGTGAATATGTTCACAAACACAGGTAGCTACTGGGTATAAAAACATCCAAACCAAATAGTTAGAACAGCAGAAATGAATAGACCATGTATTGTGAATTAGCGTGATCTACAACCCTTGGTCAATAGAATAGTTAGATCAATGTAATGGTAGATGTTCTTCTCTACAGGAGCAGTGATGTCATTGTTCCTCTCCCACAGGTAGCCGTAAGGGCCCCCCACCACCTCCCTCCGCCTGGCAGGAGCCCCTCCCTAGCCCCCCTCCCCGGTCCAGTTCTACCCCCCAGGTCTCACCTCCCAGACCAGTGCCGAGTCCAACCCCTACATCAGCCTAGACAGCCCCCTCCCTCGCCCCCGACTACCCTGCCAGCCCACCCTCCCATGCCCGTCTCAATAAGAGGCGCTACACTTTCTCTCATCCGCCCGCGCTCCTCTGATACAGACCGGTTCCTGGACGCACTGAGCGAACAGCTGGGTCAGAGGGTCGCCATTGTAGACGATTTCCTGTCACCGGAAAACGACTACGAGGAGGTAGGGTCGTATAGATGCACATCTGTATAGAGCATTATATGGTTGATCTATGATATGTTTGACAAAGACAGCAAGCTGCTTGTCTTGCATGACTTAGTGATACTTATATATATATACTGTATGTAAACTTCTGACTTCAACTGTATATATATAATATACAGTTGAAGTCAGAAGTTTACATACACTTAGGTTGGAGTCATTAAAACTCGTTTTCAACCACTCCACAAATTTCTTGTTAACGAACTATAGTTTTGGCAAGTTGGTTAGGAACGTCTACTTTGTGCATGACACAAGTAATTTTTCCAACAGTTTGTAACAGACAGATTATTTCACTTATAATTCACTGTATCACAATTCCAGTGGGTCAGAAGTTTACATACACTAAGTTGACATACACTGTGCCTTTAAACAGCTTGGAAATTCCAGAAAATTATGTCATGGCTTTAGAAGTTTCTGATAGGCTAATTGACATCATTTGAGTCAATTGGAGGTGTACCTGTGGATGTATTTCAAGGCCTACCTTTCAAACTCATTGCTTCTTTGCTTGACATCATGGGAAAATCAATAGAAATCAGCCAAGACCTCAGAAAATAAATTCTAGACCTCCATAAGTTCTGGTTCATCCTTGAGAGCAATTTCCAAACGCCTGAAGTTACCACGTTCATCTGTACAACAATAGTACACAAGTATAAACACCATGGGACCACGCAAGCCGTCATACCGCTCAAGAACTAGACGCTTCCTGTCTCCAAGAGATGAACGTACTTTGGTGCAAAAGTGCAAATCAATCCCAGAACAACAGCAAAGGACCTTGTGAAGATGCTGGAGGAAACAGGTACAAAGTATCTATATCCACATTAAAATGAGTACAGATATCGTCATAACGTGAAAGTCCGCTCAGCAAGGAAGAAGCCACTGCTCCAAAACCGCCATAAAAAAGCCATACTACGGTTTGCAAACTGCAAATGGGGACAAGATCATACTTTTTGAGAAGAAATGTCATCTTGTCTGATGAAACAAAAATAGAACTGTTTGGCCATAATGACCTCGTTATGTTTGAAGGAAAAAGGGGGGGCTTGCAAGCCGAAGAACCCCATCCCAACCGTGAAGCACGGGTGCAGCATCATGTTTGTGGGGTGCTTTGCTGCAGAAGGACTGGTGCACTTCACAAATAGATGGCATCAAGTGGAAGGAAAATTTTGTGGATATATTGAAGCAACATCTCAAGACATCAGTCAGGAAATTAAAGCTTGTTTCGCAAATGGGTCTTCCAAATGGACAATGACCAAAGCATACTTCCAAGTTGTGGCAAAATGGCTTAAGGACAACAAAGTCAAGGTATTGGAGTGGCCATCACAAAGCCCTGACCTCAATCCATAGAACATTTGTGGGCAGAACTGAAAAAAGTGTGTGCGAGCAAGGAGGCCTACAAACCTGACTCAGTTACACCAGCTCTGTCTGGAGGAATGGGCCAAATTCACCCAACTTATTGTGGGAAGCTTGTGGGAAGGCTACCCAAAACGTTTGACCCAAGTTAAACAATTTAAAGGCAATGAATGCTACAATATACTAATTGAGTGTATGTAACTTCTGACCCACTGGGAATGTGATGAAAGAAATAAAAGCTGAAATAAATAATTCTCTCTACTATTATTCTGACATTTCACATTTTTAAAATAAAGTGGTGATCCTAACTGACCTAAAACAGGGAATTTTACTAGGATTAAATGTCTGGAATTGTGAAAAACTGAGTATAAATGTATTTGGCTAAGGTGTATGTAAACTTCTGACTTCTACTGTGTATATATATATACACGTGTGTGTATATATATATGTGTGTATATACAGTGGGGAGAACAAGTATTTGACACACTGACGATTTTGCAGGTTTTCCTACTTACAAAGCATGTAGAGGTCTGTAATTTTTATCATAGGTACACTTCAACTGTGAGAGACGGAATCTAAACAAAATCAGAAAATCACATTGTATGAATTTTAAGTAATTAATTTGCATTTTATTGCATGACATAAGTATTTGATCACCTACCAACCAGTAAGATTTCCGGCTCTCACAGACCTGTTCGTTTTTCTTTAAGAAGCCCTCCTGTTCTCCACTCATTACCTGTATTAACTGCACCTGTTTGAACTCGTTACCTGTATAAAGACACCTGTCCACACACTCAATCAAACAGGACTCCAACCTCTCCACAAAGTCCAAGACCAGTGAGCTGTGTAAGGACATCAGGGATAAATTGTAGACATGCACAAGGCTGGGATGGGCTACAGGACAATAGGCAAGCAGCTTGGTGAGACAGGCACAAGTGTTGGCGCAATTATTAGAAAATGGAAGTTCAAGATGACGGTCAATCACCCTCGGTCTGGGGCTCCATGCAAGATCTCACCTCGTGGGGCATCAATGATCATGAGGAAGGTGAGGGATCAGCCCAGAACTACACGGCAGGACCTGGTCAATGACCTGAAGAGAGCTGGGACCATAGTCTCAAAGAAACCCATTAGTAACACCACTTACGCTGTCATGGATTAAAATCCTGCAGCGCACGCAAGGTCCCCCTGCTCAAGCCAGCACATGTGCAGGCCCTTCTGAAGTTTGCCAATGACCATTTGGATGATCCAGAGGAGGAATGGGAGAAGGTCATGTGGCGTGATGAGACACAAATAGAAGCTTTTTGGTCTAAACTCCATTCGGCGTGTTTGGAGGAAGAAGAAGGATGAGTACAACCCCAAGAACAACCATCCCAACCGTGAAGCATGGAGGTGGAAACTCATTCTTTGGGGATGCTTTTCTGCAAAGGGGACAGGACGACTGCACTGTATTGAGGGAGGATTGATGCGGCCATGTATCGCGAGATCTTGGCCAACAACCTCCTTCCCTCAGTAAGAGCATTGAAGATGGGTTGTGGCTGGGTCTTCCAGCATGGACAACGACCCGAAACACACAGCCAGGGCAACTAAGGAGTGGCTCCGTAAGAAGCATCTCAAGGTCCTGGAGTGGCCTAGCCAGTCTCCAGACCTGAACCCAATAGAAAATCTTTGGAAGGGAGCTGAAACTTCGTATTGCCCAGTGACAGCCCCGAAACCTGAAGGATCTGGAGAAGGTCTGTATGGAGGAGTGGGCCAAAATCCCTGCTGCAATGTGTGCAAACCTGGTCAAGAACTACAGGAAATGTATGGTCTCTGTAATTGCAACAAAGGTTTTCTGTACCAAATATTAAGTTCTGCTTTTATGATGTATTAAATAATTATGTCATGCAATAAAATGCAAATTAATTACTTAAAAATCATACAATGTGATTTTCTGGATTTTTGTTTTAGATTCCGTCTCTCACAGTCGAAGTGTACCTATGATAGAAATGTACAGGACCTCTACATGCTTTGTAAGTAGGAAAACCTCCAAAATCGGCAGTGTATCAAATACTTGTTCTCCCCACCGTATGTGTGTGTGTGTGTATATATATATCAAAACAAAAAATCTGTTTTATGTGAGAAGTAGGCATTGGTTTGAAGCCGAAAAAGTAAAGGAAATGCACAAGCACATCAATGCCTACTCCACCCATGCTCTACCAAGGTTTTCCAGCACCACAATGCCTACTCCACCCATGCTCTACCAAGGTTTTCCAGCACCACAATGCCTACTCCACCCATGCTCTACCAAGGTTTTCCAGCACCACAATGCCTACTCCACCCATGCTCTACCAAGGTTTTCCAGCACCACAATGCCTACTCCACCCATGCTCTACCAAGGTTTTCCAGCACCACAATGCCTACTCCACCCATGCTCTACCATGGTTTTCCAGCACCACAATGCCTACTCCACCCATGCTCTACCATGGTTTTCCAGCACCACAATGCCTACTCCACCCATGCTCTACCAAGGTTTTCCAGCACCACAATGCCTACTCCACCCATGCATCTACCATGGTTTTCCAGCACCACAATGCCTACTCCACCATGCTCTACCATGGTTTTCCAGCACCACAATGCCTACTCCACCCATGCTCTACCATGGTTTTCCAGCACCACAATGCCTACTCCACCCATGCTCTACCATGGTTTTCCAGCACCACAATGCCTACTCCACCCATGCTCTACCAAGGTTTTCCAGCACCACAATGCCTACTCCACCCATGCTCTACCAAGGTTTTCCAGCACCACAATGCCTACTCCACCCATGCTCTACCATGGTTTTCCAGCACCACAATGCCTACTCCACCCATGCTCTACCATGGTTTTCCAGCACCACAATGCCTACTCCACCCATGCTCTACCATGGTTTTCCAGCACCACAATGCCTACTCCACCCATGCTCTACCAAGGTTTTCCAGCACCACAATGCCTACTCCACCCATGCTCTACCAAGGTTTTCCAGCACATCAATGCCTACTCCACCCATGCTCTACCAAGGTTTTCCAGCACCACAATGCCTACTCCACCCATGCTCTACCAAGGTTTTCCAGCACATCAATGCCTACTCCACCCATGCTCTACCAAGGTTTTCCAGCACACAATGCCTACTCCACCCATGCTCTACCAAGGTTTTCCAGCACCACAATGCCTACTCCACCCATTCTCTACCAGGTTTCCAGCACATCAATGCCTACTCCAACCCATGCTCTACCAAGGTTTTCCAGCACATCAATGCCTACTCCACCCTGCTCTACCAGGTTTTCCAGCACCACAATGCCTACTCCACCCATGCTCTACCATGGTTTTCCAGCACATCAATGCCTACTCCACCATGCTCTACCAAGGTTTTCCAGCACACAGCTTTGACCTACTACTGTAGCTTATGCTGGTCTATGTACTTTAAAGTGTAGGCAGGTTCTTAGGATTCAAACCTTCTCAAACATTCTGATTCATCCTCTTAGAGGAGTGCTCCCACAATAACGTGATTTGGGGCAGCAGGTAGCCTAGTGGACTAGTAACGAAAGGTTGCAAGATCGAATCCTTGAGCTGACAAGGTAATAATCTGTCGTTTTGCCCCTGAACAAGGCAGTTAACCCATGTTCCTAGGCCGTCATTGAAAATAAAGAATTTGCTCTTAATTGACTTGCCTAGTTAAATAAAGATAACATTTTTTTTTAAATGTGTACCATGTACAGGTTAAAGTATTGGATTCTTCACACACCACACTAATCCCAGTACCTTTTTAAGGTCCAAAAGTATTGGGAGAATGACACATTTTGTCATGTGACTTGTTAGTGTTACAAGATCTCAGGTGTGAATGGGGAGTAGGTGTGTTAAATTTGTGGTCATGGTGTCAAGCGTGTGTGGCGGCAACCAGGTGAGGAGTACAAAGACAAGTGTGTCTTGCCTACAGTTAAGCATGGTGGTGGGAGTGTCATGGTCTGGGGCTGCATGAGTGCTGTTGGCACTGGGGAGCTACAGTTCATTGAGGGAACCATGAATACCAACATGTACTGTGACATACTGAAGCAGAGCATGATCCCCTCCCTTCGGAGACTGGGCCGCAGGGCAGTATTCCAACATGTTAACGACCCCAAACACACCTCCAAGACGACCACTGCCTTGCTAAAGAAGCTGAGGGTAAAGGTGATGGACTGGCCAAGCATGTCTCCAGAGTGTGTATATACAGTACCAGTCAAAAGTATGGACATGTCTACTCGTTCAAGGGTTTTTCTTTATTTTTAATATTTTCTACATTGTAGAATAGTGAAGACATCACAACTATAAAATAACACATATGGAATCATGTATTAACAAAAAAAGTGTTAAATCAAAATATATTTTATATTTGAGATTCTTCAAAGTAGTCACCCTTTGCCTTGATGACAGCTTTGCACACTATTGGCATTTTCTCAACCAGATACACCTGGAATGCTTTTCCAACAGTCTTGAAGGAGTTCCCACATACACTACCGGTCCAACATTTTTGAACATCTACTCATTCAAGGGTTTTTCTTTAGTTTTACTATTTTCTACATTGTAGAATAATATTGAAGACATCAAAACTATGAAATAACACATATGGAATCATGTAGTAACCAAAAAAAACATAACAGACTTAAATGAGTTCCCACATATGCTGAGCACTTGTTGGCTACTTTTCCTTCACTCTGCAGTCCGACTCATCCCAAACCATCTCAATTTGATTGAGGTTGGGTGATTGTGGAGTCCTGGTCATCTGATGCAGCACTCTATCACTCTCCTTCTTGATAAAATAGCCCTTACTCAGCCTGGAGGTGTGTTGGGTCATTGTTCTGTTGAAAAACAGGGTTAGGGTAAGTCCAAACCAGATCGGATGGTGTATCGCTGCAGAATGCTGTGGTAGGCATGCTGGTTAAGTGTGCCTTAAAGTTCTTGACATTTTCCGTATTGACTGACCATGTCTGAAAGTAATGATGGACTGTCGTTTCTCTTTGCTTATTTGAGATGTTCTTGCCATAATATGGACTTGGTAGGGCTATCTTCTGTAACGGGGCTATCTTCTGTAATAGGGCTATCTTCTGTAATAGGGCTATCTTCTGTATACCCCCCCTCCCCACACACACACCCACCTACCTTGTCACAGCACAACTGATTGGCTCAAACACATTATGAAGGAAAGAAATTCCACAAATGAACTTTTAAGAAAAAGGTCATCTGAAGCAGCACTCCATCACTCTCCTTCTTACATAGCCTGGAGGTGTGTTGGGTCATTGTCCTGTTGAAAAACAAATGATAGTCCCAGTAAGCGCAAACCAGATGGGATGGCGTATCGCTGCAGAATACTGTGGTAGCCATGCTGGTCAAGTGTTCCTTGAATTCGAAAACAAATCACTGACAGTGTCACCAGCAGAGCACCATCACACCTCCTCCTCAATGCTTCATGGTGGGAACCAGACATGCGGAGATCATCCATTCACCTACTCTGCGTCTCACAAAGACACAGCGGTTAGAACCAAAAATCTCAAATTTGGACTCATCAGACCAAAGGACAGATTTCCACCAGTCCAATGTCCATTGCTCGTGTTTCAAAGTTCTTGCAATTTTCTGGATTGACTGACACCAGACCCAGGACAACAAATTATGTGAGACAAAACACTTATTTTTTTATCATTTGAATTGCAAGTTACATTTTCGAAAGACACCTTTTGAGTGTGGAAATGCTGTATAATTTTATATAATTACCTTCTGGTTTAAAAACCAGATAAATGTTTTTTTCTAAGCAACCTGCATAAACATTGTTTGAAGTACAATAGGCCAATATACTGTAGATACTGTGGTAGGTCAAAGCTATATGCTGGAAATCCTTGGTAGAGCATGGGTGGAGTAGGCATTGTGGTGCTCATGTGCATTTCTTTTTCGGCTTCAGGCCAATGCCTACTTCTCACTTAACAGTTTGTTTTTCTGTTTTTAGTATATATCATTTGTGTGTTTCTATTAAGAAACTCTACCGTAAAGCACATAAGACTATAAATTACACTGGATCAATGGCCCAAGCCTTAATGAATCTATGTGATTGGTGGTAATGCCAGGATGTTGTCCAGATGAGCTTCCCAGATGATGAGGATGAGGATGAGGAGGTGGAGGTGGATGATGAGATGGAGATGGGGGGTTTCATAATACCCCTGAGCTGAGCAGCCCAGCGGTGCCAGGGCAGCATCGGAGAGGGACGCCTCTTCCCTCACCTACCTCCTCCTCCTCC